>NC_092388.1:68154584-68454584 GCF_030028105.1 Mobula birostris
GCGCGGAAACACAGAACACTGATCTGTACAGCACGGAAACAGGGAACATTGATCACTACAGCTTGGGACACGGAACACTGATCAGTACAGCATGCGAACATGTAACACTGATCAGAACAGCACGGGAACATGGAACACTGATCAGTACAGAATGGGAACAACGGAACACTGATCAGTACAGCATGGGAACACGGAACACAAATCAGGTCAGCACGGGAACACGGAACACTGATCAGTACTGCACGGGAACAGGGAACACTGATCAGTCAGCACGGGAACACGTAACACTGATCAGTACAGCACGGGAACAGAAAAAACTGATCAGTACAGCACGGGAACACAGAACACTGATCAGTAAAGCACGGAACCCGGAACACTGATCAGTACAGCACGGCAAAATGGAACACTGATCAGTACTGAATGGGAACACGGAACACTGATCAGTACAGCCCCTGAGCACGGAACACTGATCAGCACAGCACGGGAACATGGAACACTGATCAGTACAGCATGGGAACATGGAACACTGATCAGTACAGCATGAGAACACGGAACACTGATCAGCACAGCACGGGAACATGGAACACTGATCAGTACAGAATGGGAACACGGAACACTGATCAGCACAGCACGGGAACATGGAACACTGATCAGTATATCACGGGAACATGTAATACTGATCAGTACAGCACGGGAACACGGAACACTGATTAGTAGGCACGGGAATACGGAACACTGATTACTACAGCACGGGAACACGGAACACTGATCAGTACAGCACGGGAGCAGGAAAAACTGATCAGTACAGCACGGGAACACAGAACACTCATCAGTAAAGCACGGGAACACGGAACACTGATCAGTACAGCACGGCAAAATAGAACACTGATCAGCACTGAATGGGAACATGGAACTCTGATCAGTACAGCCCCAGAGCACTGAACACTGATCAGCACAACACGGGAACATGGGACAGTGATCAGTACAGCATGGGAACATGGAACACTGATCAGTACAGCATGGGAACACGGAACACTGATCAGCACAGCACGGGAACAGGGAACACTGATCAGTACATCACGGGAACATGAAATACTGATCAGTACAGCCCGGGAACACGGAACTTTGATCCATACAGCACAGGAACAGGGAACATTGATCAGTACTGCATGGGAACAGGGAACACTGACCAGTACAGCACGGGAGCACGTAACACTGATCAGTACAGCACGGGAGCACAGAACGCTGATCTTTACAGCACGGGAAGACGAAACACTGATCTGTACAGTACGGGAACATGGAACACTGTTAAGTGCAGCACAGGAACACCGAATACTGATCAATGCAGCATGGGAACACGGACCACTGATCTGTACAGCAGCTGCACATAGAACACTGAACCAGTAAAGCACAGAAACAAAAAACACTGATCAGTACAGCATCGGAACTCGGAACACTGATCATTACAGCACATGAACACAGAACACTGATCAGTACATCACGGGAACACGGAACGCTGATCCGTACAGCGCGGAAACATGGAACACTGATCTGTACAGCACGGAAACAGGGAACATTGATCAGTACAGCATGGGAACACGGAACACTGATCAGTACAGCATGCGAACACGGAACACAAATCAGGTCAGCACGGGAACACGGAACACTGATCAGTACTGCACGGGAACAGGGAACACTGATCAGTACAGCACGGGAACACGTAACACTGATCAGTACAGCATGGGAACAGAAAAAACTGATCAGTACAGCACGTGAACACAGAACACTGATCAGTACAGCACGGCAAAATGGAACACTGATCAGTACAGCATGGGAACACGGAACACTGATCAGCACAGCACGGGAAGATGGAACACTGATCAGTATATCACGGGAACATGTAATACTGATCAGTACAGCACGGGAACACAGAACACTGATTACTAAGCACGGGAATACGGAACACTGATTACTACAGCACGGGAACACGGAACACTTATCAGTACAGCATGGGAACACGGAACACTGATCAGTACAGAATGGGAACACGGAACACTGATCAGTACAGCATGGGAACACAGAACACAAATCAGGTCAGCACGGGAACACGGAACACTGATCAGTACTGCACGGGAACAGGGAACACTGACCAGTACAGCATCGGAACTCGGAACACTGATCATTACAGCACATGAACACAGAACACTGATCAGTACATCACGGGAACACGTAACGCTGATCCGTACAGCGCGGAAACACGCAACACTGATCTGTACAGCACGGAAACAGGGAACATTGATCAGTACAGCTTGGGAACACGGAACACTGATCAGTACAGCATGCGAACATGTAACACTGATCAGTACAGCACGGGAACACGGAACACTGATCAGTACAGAATGGGAACACGGAACACTGATCAGTACAGCATGGGAACACGGAACACAAATCAGGTCAGCACGGGAACACGGAACACTGATCAGTTCTGCACGGGAACAGGGAACACTGATCAGTACAGCACGGGAACACGTAACACTGGTCAGTACAGCACGGGAACACATAACACTGATCAGTACAGCATGGGAACAGGATAAACTGATCAGTACAGCACGGGAACACAGAACACTCATCAGTAAAGCACGGGAACACGGAACACTGATCAGTACAGCACGGCAAAATGGAACGCTGATCAGTACTGAATGGGAACACGGAACACTGATCAGTACAGCCCCAGAGCACGGAACACTGATCAGCACAGCACGGGAACATGGAACACTGATCAGTACAGCATGGGAACATGGAACACTGATCAGTACAGCATGGGAACACGGAACACTGATCAGCAAAGCACGGGAACATGGAACACTGATCAGTACATCACGGGAACATGTAATACTGATCAGTACAGCACGGGAACACGGAACACCTATCAGTACAGCATGGGAACACAGAGCACTTTTCAGTACAGCCGCGGAATATGAAACTCTGATCAGTACAGCACGGGAGCACAGAACGCTGATCTGTACAGCACGGAAACACGAGACACTGATCAGTACAGTACGGGAACACAGAGCACTGATAAGTACAGCACAGGAACACCGAATACTGATCTGTGCAGCACCGGAACACGGACCACTGATCTGTACAGCACCTGAACATAGAACACTGAACCATAAAACACGGAAACACAGAACAGTGATCAGTACGTCATCGGAACTCGGAGCACTGATCATTACAGCACGTGAACACGGAACACTGATCAGTACAACACGGGTGCACGGAACACTGATCAGTACATCACGGGTACATGAAATACTGATCAGTACAGCACGGGAACATGGAACGCTGATCCGTACAGCGCGGAAACATGGAACACTGATCAGTACAGCACGGGAACACAGAACACTGATCAGTAAAGCACGGGAACCCGGAACACTGATCAGTACAGCATGGCAAAATGAAACACTGATCAGTACTGAATGGGAACACGGAACACTGATCAGTACAGCCCCTGAGCACGGAACACTGATCAGCACAGCACGGGAACATGGAACACTGATCAGTACAGCATGGGAACATGGAAGACTGATCAGTACAGCATGGGAACACGGAACGCTGATCAGCACAGCACGGGAACATGGAACACTGATCAGTACAGCATGGGAACACGGAACACTGATCAGCACAGCACGGGAACACGGAACACTTATCAGTACAGCATGGGTACATGAAATACTGATCAGTACAGCACGGGAACATGGAACGCTGATCCGTACAGCGCGGAAACATGGAACACTGATCAGTACAGCACGGGAACACGGAACACTGATCAGTACAGCACGGGAACACGGAACACAAATCAGGTCAGCATGGGAACACGGAACACTGATCAGTACTGCATGGGAACAGGGAACACTGATCAGTAAAGCACGGGAACACGTAACACTGATCAGTACAGCATGGGAACAGGATAAACTGATCAGTACAGCACGGGAACACAGAACACTGATCAGTAAAGCACGGGAACCCGGAACACTGATCAGTACAGCACGGCAAAATGGAACACTGATCAGTACTGAATGGGAACACGGAACACTGATCAGTACAGCCCCTGAGCACGGAACACTGATCAGCACAGCACGGGAACATGGAACACTGATCAGTACAGCATGGGAACATGGAACACTGATCAGTACAGCATGAGAACACGGAACACTGATCAGCACAGAACGGGAACATGGAACACTGATCAGTACAGAATGGGAACACGGAACACTGATCAGCACAGCACGGGAACATGGAACACTGATCAGTATATCACGGGAACATGTAATACTGATCAGTACAGCACGGGAACACGGAACACTGATTAGTAAGCCACGGGAATACGGAACACTGATTACTACAGCACGGGAACACGGAACACTGATCAGTACAGCACGGGAGCAGGAAAAACTGATCAGTACAGCACGGGAACACAGAACACTCATCAGTAAAGCACGGGAACACGGAACACTGATCAGTACAGCACGGCAAAATAGAACACTGATCAGCACTGAATGGGAACATGGAACTCTGATCAGTACAGCCCCAGAGCACTGAACACTGATCAGCACAACACGGGAACATGGGACAGTGATCAGTACAGCATGGGAACATGGAACACTGATCAGTACAGCATGGGAACACGGAACACTGATCAGCACAGCACGGGAACAGGGAACACTGATCAGTACATCACGGGAACATGAAATACTGATCAGTACAGCCCGGGAACACGGAACTTTGATCCATACAGCACAGGAACAGGGAACATTGATCAGTACTGCATGGGAACAGGGAACACTGACCAGTACAGCACGGGAGCACGTAACACTGATCAGTACAGCACGGGAGCACAGAACGCTGATCTTTACAGCACGGGAAGACGAAACACTGATCTGTACAGTACGGGAACATGGAACACTGTTAAGTGCAGCACAGGAACACCGAATACTGATCAATGCAGCATGGGAACACGGACCACTGATCTGTACAGCAGCTGCACATAGAACACTGAACAGTAAAGCACAGAAACACAGAACACTGATCAGTACAGCATCGGAACTCGGAACACTGATCATTACAGCACATGAACACAGAACACTGATCAGTACATCACGGGAACACGGAACACTGATCCGTACAGCGCGGAAACACGGAACACTGATCTGTACAGCACGGAAACAGGGAACATTGATCAGTACAGCATGGGAACACGGAACACTGATCAGTACAGCATGCGAACATGTAACACTGATCAGTACAGCACGGGAACACGGAACACTGATCAGTACAGAATGGGAACACGGAACACTGATCAGTACAGCATGGGAACACGGAACACAAATCAGGTCAGCACGGGAACACGGAACACTGATCAGTACTGCACGGGAACAGGGAACACTGATCAGTACAGCACGGGAACACGTAACACTGATCAGTACAGCATGGGAACAGAAAAAACTGATCAGTACAGCACGGGAACACAGAACACTGATCAGTACAGCACGGCAAAATGGAACACTGATCAGTACAGCATGGGAACACGGAACACTGATCAGCACAGCACGGGAAGATGGAACACTGATCAGTATATCACGGGAACATGTAATACTGATCAGTACAGCACGGGAACACAGAACACTGATTACTAAGCACGGGAATACGGAACACTGATTACTACAGCACGGGAACACGGAACACTGATCAGTACAGCACGGGAACACAGAACACTGATCAGTAAAGCACGGGAACCCGGAACACTGATCAGTACAGCATGGCAAAATGAAACACTGATCAGTACTGAATGGGAACACGGAACACTGATCAGTACAGCCCCTGAGCACGGAACACTGATCAGCACAGCACGGGAACATGGAACACTGATCAGTACAGCATGGGAACACAGAACACTGATCAGTACATCACGGGAACACGGAACGCTGATCCGTACAGCGCGGAAACATGGAACACTGATCTGTACAGCACGGAAACAGGGAACATTGATCAGTACAGCATGGGAACACGGAACACTGATCAGTACAGCATGCGAATACGGAACACAAATCAGGTCAGCACGGGAACACGGAACACTGATCAGTACTGCACGGGAACAGGAACACTGATCAGTACAGCACGGGAACACGTAACACTGATCAGTACAGCATGGGAACAGAAAAAACTGATCAGTACAGCACGTGAACACAGAACACTGATCAGTACAGCACGGCAAAATGGAACACTGATCAGTACAGCATGGGAACACGGAACACTGATCAGCACAGCACGGGAAGATGGAACACTGATCAGTATATCACGGGAACATGTAATACTGATCAGTACAGCACGGGAACACAGAACACTGATTACTAAGCACGGGAATACGGAACACTGAATACTACAGCACGGGAACACGGAACACTTATCAGTACAGCATGGGAACACGGAACACTGATCAGTACAGAATGGGAACACGGAACACTGATCAGTACAGCATGGGAACACAGAACACAAATCAGGTCAGCACGGGAACACGGAACACAAATCAGTACTGCACAGGAACAGGGAACACTGACCAGTACAGCATCGGAACTCGGAACACTGATCATTACAGCACATGAACACAGAACACTGATCAGTACATCACGGGAACACGTAACGCTGATCCGTACAGCGCGGAAACACGCAACACTGATCTGTACAGCACGGAAACAGGGAACATTGATCAGTACAGCTTGGGAACACGGAACACTGATCAGTACAGCATGCGAACATGTAACACTGATCAGTACAGCACGGGAACACGGAACACTGATCAGTACAGAATGGGAACACGGAACACTGATCAGTACAGCATGGGAACACGGAACACAAATCAGGTCAGCACGGGAACACGGAACACTGATCAGTTCTGCACGGGAACAGGGAACACTGATCAGTACAGCACGGGAACACGTAACACTGGTCAGTACAGCACGGGAACACATAACACTGATCAGTATAGCATGGGAACAGGATAAACTGATCAGTACAGCACGGGAACACAGAACACTCATCAGTAAAGCACGGGAACACGGAACACTGATCAGTACAGCACGGCAAAATGGAACGCTGATCAGTACTGAATGGGAACACGGAACACTGATCAGTACAGCCCCAGAGCACGGAACACTGATCAGCACAGCACGGGAACATGGAACACTGATCAGTACAGCATGGGAACATGGAACACTGATCAGTACAGCATGGGAACACGGAACACTGATCAGCAAAGCACGGGAACATGGAACACTGATCAGTACATCACGGGAACATGTAATACTGATCAGTACAGCACGGGAACACGGAACACCTATCAGTACAGCATGGGAACACAGAGCACTTTTCAGTACAGCCGCGGAATATGAAACTCTGATCAGTACAGCACGGGAGCACAGAACGCTGATCTGTACAGCACGGAAACACGAGACACTGATCAGTACAGTACGGGAACACAGAGCACTGATAAGTACAGCACAGGAACACCGAATACTGATCTGTGCAGCACCGGAACACGGACCACTGATCTGTACAGCACCTGAACATAGAACACTGAACCATAAAACACGGAAACACAGAACAGTGATCAGTACGTCATCGGAACTCGGAGCACTGATCATTACAGCACATGAACACGGAACACTGATCAGTACAACACGGGTGCACGGAACACTGATCAGTACATCACGGGTACATGAAATACTGATCAGTACAGCACGGGAACATGGAACGCTGATCCGTACAGCGCGGAAACATGGAACACTGATCAGTACAGCACGGGAACACAGAACACTGATCAGTAAAGCACGGGAACCCGGAACACTGATCAGTACAGCATGGCAAAATGAAACACTGATCAGTACTGAATGGGAACACGGAACACTGATCAGTACAGCCCCTGAGCACGGAACACTGATCAGCACAGCACGGGAACATGGAACACTGATCAGTACAGCATGGGAACATGGAAGACTGATCAGTACAGCATGGAACACGGAACGCTGATCAGCACAGCACGGGAACATGGAACACTGATCAGTACAGCATGGGAACACGGAACACTGATCAGCACAGCACGGGAACACGGAACACTTATCAGTACAGCATGGGTACATGAAATACTGATCAGTACAGCACGGGAACATGGAACGCTGATCCGTACAGCGCGGAAACATGGAACACTGATCAGTACAGCACGGGAACACGGAACACTGATCAGTACAGCACGGGAACACGGAACACAAATCAGGTCAGCATGGGAACACGGAACACTGATCAGTACTGCATGGGAACAGGGAACACTGATCAGTAAAGCACGGGAACACGTAACACTGATCAGTACAGCATGGGAACAGGATAAACTGATCAGTACAGCACGGGAACACAGAACACTGATCAGTAAAGCACGGGAACCCGGAACACTGATCAGTACAGCACGGCAAAATGGAACACTGATCAGTACTGAATGGGAACACGAACACTGATCAGTACAGCCCCTGAGCACGGAACACTGATCAGCACAGCACGGGAACATGGAACACTGATCAGTACAGCATGGGAACATGGAACACTGATCAGTACAGCATGAGAACACGGAACACTGATCAGCACAGAACGGGAACATGGAACACTGATCAGTACAGAATGGGAACACGGAACACTGATCAGCACAGCACGGGAACATGGAACACTGATCAGTATATCACGGGAACATGTAATACTGATCAGTACAGCACGGGAACACGGAACACTGATTAGTAAGCCACGGGAATACGGAACACTGATTACTACAGCACGGGAACACGGAACACTGATCAGTACAGCACGCGGGAGCAGGAAAAACTGATCAGTACAGCACGGGAACACAGAACACTCATCAGTAAAGCACGGGAACACGGAACACTGATCAGTACAGCACGGCAAAATAGAACACTGATCAGCACTGAATGGGAACATGGAACTCTGATCAGTACAGCCCCAGAGCACTGAACACTGATCAGCACAACACGGGAACATGGGACAGTGATCAGTACAGCATGGGAACATGGAACACTGATCAGTACAGCATGGGAACACGGAACACTGATCAGCACAGCACGGGAACAGGGAACACTGATCAGTACATCACGGGAACATGAAATACTGATCAGTACAGCCCGGGAACACGGAACTTTGATCCATACAGCACAGGAACAGGGAACATTGATCAGTACTGCATGGGAACAGGGAACACTGACCAGTACAGCACGGGAGCACGTAACACTGATCAGTACAGCACGGGAGCACAGAACGCTGATCTTTACAGCACGGGAAGACGAAACACTGATCTGTACAGTACGGGAACATGGAACACTGTTAAGTGCAGCACAGGAACACCGAATACTGATCAATGCAGCATGGGAACACGGACCACTGATCTGTACAGCAGCTGCACATAGAACACTGAACAGTAAAGCACAGAAACACAGAACACTGATCAGTACAGCATCGGAACTCGGAACACTGATCATTACAGCACATGAACACAGAACACTGATCAGTACATCACGGGAACACGGAACACTGATCCGTACAGCGCGGAAACACGGAACACTGATCTGTACAGCACGGAAACAGGGAACATTGATCAGTACAGCATGGGAACACGGAACACTGATCAGTACAGCATGCGAACATGTAACACTGATCAGTACAGCACGGGAACACGGAACACTGATCAGTACAGAATGGGAACACGGAACACTGATCAGTACAGCATGGGAACACGGAACACAAATCAGGTCAGCACGGGAACACGGAACACTGATCAGTACTGCACGGGAACAGGGAACACTGATCAGTACAGCACGGGAACACGTAACACTGATCAGTACAGCATGGGAACAGAAAAAACTGATCAGTACAGCACGGGAACACAGAACACTGATCAGTACAGCACGGCAAAATGGAACACTGATCAGTACAGCATGGGAACACGGAACACTGATCAGCACAGCACGGGAAGATGGAACACTGATCAGTATATCACGGGAACATGTAATACTGATCAGTACAGCACGGGAACACAGAACACTGATTACTAAGCACGGGAATACGGAACACTGATTACTACAGCACGGGAACACGGAACACTGATCAGTACAGCACGGGAACACAGAACACTGATCAGTAAAGCACGGGAACCCGGAACACTGATCAGTACAGCATGGCAAAATGAAACACTGATCAGTACTGAATGGGAACACGGAACACTGATCAGTACAGCCCCTGAGCACGGAACACTGATCAGCACAGCACGGGAACATGGAACACTGATCAGTACAGCATGGGAACATGGAAGACTGATCAGTACAGCATGGGAACACGGAACACTGATCAGCACAGCACGGGAACATGGAACACTGATCAGTACAGCATGGGAACACGGAACACTGATCAGCACAGCACGGGAACACGGAACACTTATCAGTACAGCATGGGTACATGAAATACTGATCAGTACAGCACGGGAACATGGAACGCTGATCCGTACAGCGCGGAAACATGGAACACTGATCAGTACAGCACGGGAACACGGAACACTGATCAGTACAGCACGGGAACACGGAACACAAATCAGGTCAGCATGGGAACACGGAACACTGATCAGTACTGCATGGGAACAGGGAACACTGATCAGTAAATCACGGGAACACGTAACACTGATCAGTACAGCATGGGAACAGGATAAACTGATCAGTACAGCACGGGAACACAGAACACTGATCAGTAAAGCACGGGAACCCGGAACACTGATCAGTACAGCACGGCAAAATGGAACACTGATCAGTACTGAATGGGAACACGGAACACTGATCAGTACAGCCCCTGAGCACGGAACACTGATCAGCACAGCACGGGAACATGGAACACTGATCAGTACAGCATGGGAACATGGAACACTGATCAGTACAGCATGAGAACACGGAACACTGATCAGCACAGAACGGGAACATGGAACACTGATCAGTACAGAATGGGAACACGGAACACTGATCAGCACAGCACGGGAACATGGAACACTGATCAGTATATCACGGGAACATGTAATACTGATCAGTACAGCACGGGAACACGGAACACTGATTAGTAAGCCACGGGAATACGGAACACTGATTACTACAGCACGGGAACACGGAACACTGATCAGTACAGCACGGGAACACGGAACACTGATCAGTACAGCCCGGGAACACGGAACTCTGATCCATACAGGACAGGAACAGGGAAGATTGATCAGTACTGCATGGGAACAGGGAACACTGATCAGTACAGCACGGGAGCACAGAACGCTGATCTTTACAGCACGGGAAAACGAAACACTGATCTGTACAGTACGGGAACATGGAACACTGTTAAGTGCAGCACAGGAACACCGAATACTGATCAATGCAGCACCGGAACACGGACCACTGATCTGTACAGCAGCTGCACATAGAACACTGAACAGTAAAGCACAGAAACACAGAACACTGATCAGTACAGCATCGGAACTCGGAACACTGATCATTACAGCACATGAACACAGAACACTGATCAGTACATCACGGGAACACGGAACGCTGATCCGTACAGCGCGGAAACACAGAACACTGATCTGTACAGCACGGAAACAGGGAACATTGATCACTACAGCTTGGGAACACGGAACACTGATCAGTACAGCATGCGAACATGTAACACTGATCAGAACAGCACGGGAACATGGAACACTGATCAGTACAGAATGGGAACACGGAACACTGATCAGTACAGCATGGGAACACGGAACACAAATCAGGTCAGCACGGGAACAGGGAACACTGATCAGTCCAGCACGGGAACACGTAACACTGATCAGTACAGCACGGGAACAGAAAAAACTGATCAGTACAGCACGGGAACACAGAACACTGATCAGTAAAGCACGGGAACCCGGAACACTGATCAGTACAGCACGGCAAAATGGAACACTGATCAGTACTGAATGGGAACACGGAACACTGATCAGTACAGCCCCTGAGCACGGAACACTGATCAGCACAGCACGGGAACATGGAACACTGATCAGTACAGCATGGGAACATGGAAAACTGATCAGTACAGCATGAGAACACGGAACACTGATCAGCACAGCACGGGAACATGGAACACTGATCAGTACAGAATGGGAACACGGAACACTGATCAGCACAGCACGGGAACATGGAACACTGATCAGTATATCACGGGAACATGTAATACTGATCAGTACAGCACGGGAACACGGAACACTGATTAGTAAGGCACGGGAATATGGAACACTGATTACTACAGCACGGGAACACGGAACACTGATCAGTACAGCACGGGAGCAGGAAAAACTGATCAGTACAGCACGGGAACACAGAACACTCATCAGTAAAGCACGGGAACACGGAACACTGATCAGTACAGCACGGCAAAATAGAACACTGATCAGCACTGAATGGGAACATGGAACTCTGATCAGTACAGCCCCAGAGCACTGAACACTGATCAGCACAACACGGGAACATGGGACAGTGATCAGTACAGCATGGGAACATGGAACACTGATCAGTACAGCATGGGAACACGGAACACTGATCAGCACAGCACGGGAACAGGGAACACTGATCAGTACATCACGGGAACATGAAATACTGATCAGTACAGCCCGGGAACACGGAACTTTGATCCATACAGCACAGGAACAGGGAACATTGATCAGTACTGCATGGGAACAGGGAACACTGACCAGTACAGCACGGGAGCACGTAACACTGATCAGTACAGCACGGGAGCACAGAACGCTGATCTTTACAGCACGGGAAGACGAAACACTGATCTGTACAGTACGGGAACATGGAACACTGTTAAGTGCAGCACAGGAACACCGAATACTGATCAATGCAGCATGGGAACACGGACCACTGATCTGTACAGCAGCTGCACATAGAACACTGAACAGTAAAGCACAGAAACAAAAAACACTGATCAGTACAGCATCGGAACTCGGAACACTGATCATTACAGCACATGAACACAGAACACTGATCAGTACATCACGGGAACACGGAACGCTGATCCGTACAGCGCGGAAACATGGAACACTGATCTGTACAGCACGGAAACAGGGAACATTGATCAGTACAGCATGGGAACACGGAACACTGATCAGTACAGCATGCGAACACGGAACACAAATCAGGTCAGCACGGGAACACGGAACACTGATCAGTACTGCACGGGAACAGGGAACACTGATCAGTACAGCACGGGAACACGTAACACTGATCAGTACAGCATGGGAACAGAAAAAACTGATCAGTACAGCACGTGAACACAGAACACTGATCAGTACAGCACGGCAAAATGGAACACTGATCAGTACAGCATGGGAACACGGAACACTGATCAGCACAGCACGGGAAGATGGAACACTGATCAGTATATCACGGGAACATGTAATACTGATCAGTACAGCACGGGAACACAGAACACTGATTACTAAGCACGGGAATACGGAACACTGATTACTACAGCACGGGAACACGGAACACTTATCAGTACAGCATGGGAACACGGAACACTGATCAGTACAGAATGGGAACACGGAACACTGATCAGTACAGCATGGGAACACAGAACACAAATCAGGTCAGCACGGGAACACGGAACACTGATCAGTACTGCACGGGAACAGGGAACACTGACCAGTACAGCATCGGAACTCGGAACACTGATCATTACAGCACATGAACACAGAACACTGATCAGTACATCACGGGAACACGTAACGCTGATCCGTACAGCGCGGAAACACGCAACACTGATCTGTACAGCACGGAAACAGGGAACATTGATCAGTACAGCTTGGGAACACGGAACACTGATCAGTACAGCATGCGAACATGTAACACTGATCAGTACAGCACGGGAACACGGAACACTGATCAGTACAGAATGGGAACACGGAACACTGATCAGTACAGCATGGGAACACGGAACACAAATCAGGTCAGCACGGGAACACGGAACACTGATCAGTTCTGCACGGGAACAGGGAACACTGATCAGTACAGCACGGGAACACGTAACACTGGTCAGTACAGCACGGGAACACATAACACTGATCAGTACAGCATGGGAACAGGATAAACTGATCAGTACAGCACGGGAACACAGAACACTCATCAGTAAAGCACGGGAACACGGAACACTGATCAGTACAGCACGGCAAAATGGAACGCTGATCAGTACTGAATGGGAACACGGAACACTGATCAGTACAGCCCCAGAGCACGGAACACTGATCAGCACAGCACGGGAACATGGAACACTGATCAGTACAGCATGGGAACATGGAACACTGATCAGTACAGCATGGGAACACGGAACACTGATCAGCAAAGCACGGGAACATGGAACACTGATCAGTACATCACGGGAACATGTAATACTGATCAGTACAGCACGGGAACACGGAACACCTATCAGTACAGCATGGGAACACAGAGCACTTTTCAGTACAGCCGCGGAATATGAAACTCTGATCAGTACAGCACGGGAGCACAGAACGCTGATCTGTACAGCACGGAAACACGAGACACTGATCAGTACAGTACGGGAACACAGAGCACTGATAAGTACAGCACAGGAACACCGAATACTGATCTGTGCAGCACCGGAACACGGACCACTGATCTGTACAGCACCTGAACATAGAACACTGAACCATAAAACACGGAAACACAGAACAGTGATCAGTACGTCATCGGAACTCGGAGCACTGATCATTACAGCACGTGAACACGGAACACTGATCAGTACAACACGGGTGCACGGAACACTGATCAGTACATCACGGGTACATGAAATACTGATCAGTACAGCACGGGAACATGGAACGCTGATCCGTACAGCGCGGAAACATGGAACACTGATCAGTACAGCACGGGAACACAGAACACTGATCAGTAAAGCACGGGAACCCGGAACACTGATCAGTACAGCATGGCAAAATGAAACACTGATCAGTACTGAATGGGAACACGGAACACTGATCAGTACAGCCCCTGAGCACGGAACACTGATCAGCACAGCACGGGAACATGGAACACTGATCAGTACAGCATGGGAACATGGAAGACTGATCAGTACAGCATGGGAACACGGAACGCTGATCAGCACAGCACGGGAACATGGAACACTGATCAGTACAGCATGGGAACACGGAACACTGATCAGCACAGCACGGGAACACGGAACACTTATCAGTACAGCATGGGTACATGAAATACTGATCAGTACAGCACGGGAACATGGAACGCTGATCCGTACAGCGCGGAAACATGGAACACTGATCAGTACAGCACGGGAACACGGAACACTGATCAGTACAGCACGGGAACACGGAACACAAATCAGGTCAGCATGGGAACACGGAACACTGATCAGTACTGCATGGGAACAGGGAACACTGATCAGTAAAGCACGGGAACACGTAACACTGATCAGTACAGCATGGGAACAGGATAAACTGATCAGTACAGCACGGGAACACAGAACACTGATCAGTAAAGCACGGGAACCCGGAACACTGATCAGTACAGCACGGCAAAATGGAACACTGATCAGTACTGAATGGGAACACGGAACACTGATCAGTACAGCCCCTGAGCACGGAACACTGATCAGCACAGCACGGGAACATGGAACACTGATCAGTACAGCATGGGAACATGGAACACTGATCAGTACAGCATGAGAACACGGAACACTGATCAGCACAGAACGGGAACATGGAACACTGATCAGTACAGAATGGGAACACGGAACACTGATCAGCACAGCACGGGAACATGGAACACTGATCAGTATATCACGGGAACATGTAATACTGATCAGTACAGCACGGGAACACGGAACACTGATTAGTAAGCCACGGGAATACGGAACACTGATTACTACAGCACGGGAACACGGAACACTGATCAGTACAGCACGGGAGCAGGAAAATCTGATCAGTACAGCACGGGAACACAGAACACTCATCAGTAAAGCACGGGAACACGGAACACTGATCAGTACAGCACGGCAAAATAGAACACTGATCAGCACTGAATGGGAACATGGAACTCTGATCAGTACAGCCCCAGAGCACTGAACACTGATCAGCACAACACGGGAACATGGGACAGTGATCAGTACAGCATGGGAACATGGAACACTGATCAGTACAGCATGGGAACACGGAACACTGATCAGCACAGCACGGGAACAGGGAACACTGATCAGTACATCACGGGAACATGAAATACTGATCAGTACAGCCCGGGAACACGGAACTTTGATCCATACAGCACAGGAACAGGGAACATTGATCAGTACTGCATGGGAACAGGGAACACTGACCAGTACAGCACGGGAGCACGTAACACTGATCAGTACAGCATGGGAGCACAGAACGCTGATCTTTACAGCACGGGAAGACGAAACACTGATCTGTACAGTACGGGAACATGGAACACTGTTAAGTGCAGCACAGGAACACCGAATACTGATCAATGCAGCATGGGAACACGGACCACTGATCTGTACAGCAGCTGCACATAGAACACTGAACAGTAAAGCACAGAAACACAGAACACTGATCAGTACAGCATCGGAACTCGGAACACTGATCATTACAGCACATGAACACAGAACACTGATCAGTACATCCCGGGAACACGGAACACTGATCCGTACAGCGCGGAAACACGGAACACTGATCTGTACAGCACGGAAACAGGGAACATTGATCAGTACAGCATGGGAACACGGAACACTGATCAGTACAGCATGCGAACATGTAACACTGATCAGTACAGCACGGGAACACGGAACACTGATCAGTACAGAATGGGAACGCGGAACACTGATCAGTACAGCATGGGAACACGGAACACAAATCAGGTCAGCACGGGAACACGGAACACTGATCAGTACTGCACGGGAACAGGGAACACTGATCAGTACAGCACGGGAACACGTAACACTGATCAGTACAGCATGGGAACAGAAAAAACTGATCAGTACAGCACGGGAACACAGAACACTGATCAGTACAGCACGGCAAAATGGAACACTGATCAGTACAGCATGGGAACACGGAACACTGATCAGCACAGCACGGGAAGATGGAACACTGATCAGTATATCACGGGAACATGTAATACTGATCAGTACAGCACGGGAACACAGAACACTGATTACTAAGCACGGGAATACGGAACACTGATTACTACAGCACGGGAACACGGAACACTGATCAGTACAGCACGGGAACACAGAACACTGATCAGTAAAGCACGGGAACCCGGAACACTGATCAGTACAGCATGGCAAAATGAAACACTGATCAGTACTGAATGGGAACACGGAACACTGATCAGTACAGCCCCTGAGCACGGAACACTGATCAGCACAGCACGGGAACATGGAACACTGATCAGTACAGCATGGGAACATGGAAGACTGATCAGTACAGCATGGGAACACGGAACACTGATCAGCACAGCACGGGAACATGGAACACTGATCAGTACAGCATGGGAACACGGAACACTGATCAGCACAGCACGGGAACACGGAACACTTATCAGTACAGCATGGGTACATGAAATACTGATCAGTACAGCACGGGAACATGGAACGCTGATCCGTACAGCGCGGAAACATGGAACACTGATCAGTACAGCACGGGAACACGGAACACTGATCAGTACAGCACGGGAACACGGAACACAAATCAGGTCAGCATGGGAACACGGAACACTGATCAGTACTGCATGGGAACAGGGAACACTGATCAGTAAAGCACGGGAACACGTAACACTGATCAGTACAGCATGGGAACAGGATAAACTGATCAGTACAGCACGGGAACACAGAACACTGATCAGTAAAGCACGGGAACCCGGAACACTGATCAGTACAGCACGGCAAAATGGAACACTGATCAGTACTGAATGGGAACACGGAACACTGATCAGTACAGCCCCTGAGCACGGAACACTGATCAGCACAGCACGGGAACATGGAACACTGATCAGTACAGCATGGGAACATGGAACACTGATCAGTACAGCATGAGAACACGGAACACTGATCAGCACAGAACGGGAACATGGAACACTGATCAGTACAGAATGGGAACACGGAACACTGATCAGCACAGCACGGGAACATGGAACACTGATCAGTATATCACGGGAACATGTAATACTGATCAGTACAGCACGGGAACACGGAACACTGATTAGTAAGCCACGGGAATACGGAACACTGATTACTACAGCACGGGAACACGGAACACTGATCAGTACAGCACGGGAGCAGGAAAAACTGATCAGTACAGCACGGGAATACAGAACACTCATCAGTAAAGCACGGGAACACGGAACACTGATCAGTACAGCACGGCAAAATAGAACACTGATCAGCACTGAATGGGAACATGGAACTCTGATCAGTACAGCCCCAGAGCACTGAACACTGATCAGCACAACACGGGAACATGGGACAGTGATCAGTACAGCATGGGAACATGGAACACTGATCAGTACAGCATGGGAACACGGAACACTGATCAGCACAGCACGGGAACAGGGAACACTGATCAGTACATCACGGGAACATGAAATACTGATCAGTACAGCCCGGGAACACGGAACTTTGATCCATACAGCACAGGAACAGGGAACATTGATCAGTACTGCATGGGAACAGGGAACACTGACCAGTACAGCACGGGAGCACGTAACACTGATCAGTACAGCACGGGAGCACAGAACGCTGATCTTTACAGCACGGGAAGACGAAACACTGATCTGTACAGTACGGGAACATGGAACACTGTTAAGTGCAGCACAGGAACACCGAATACTGATCAATGCAGCATGGGAACACGGACCACTGACCTGTACAGCAGCTGCACATAGAACACTGAACAGTAAAGCACAGAAACACAGAACACTGATCAGTACAGCATCGGAACTCGGAACACTGATCATTACAGCACATGAACACAGAACACTGATCAGTACATCACGGGAACACGGAACGCTGATCCGTACAGCGCGGAAACACGGAACACTGATCTGTACAGCACGGAAACAGGGAACATTGATCAGTACAGCATGGGAACACGGAACACTGATCAGTACAGCATGCGAACATGTAACACTGATCAGTACAGCACGGGAACACGGAACACTGATCAGTACAGAATGGGAACACGGAACACTGATCAGTACAGCATGGGAACACGGAACACAAATCAGGTCAGCACGGGAACACGGAACACTGATCAGTACTGCACGGGAACAGGGAACACTGATCAGTACAGCACGGGAACACGTAACACTGATCAGTACAGCATGGGAACAGAAAAAACTGATCAGTACAGCACGGGAACACAGAACACTGATCAGTACAGCACGGCAAAATGGAACACTGATCAGTACAGCATGGGAACACGGAACACTGATCAGCACAGCACGGGAAGATGGAACACTGATCAGTATATCACGGGAACATGTAATACTGATCAGTACAGCACGGGAACACAGAACACTGATTACTAAGCATTGGAATACGGAACACTGATTACTACAGCACGGGAACACGGAACACTTATCAGTACAGCATGGGAACACGGAACACTGATCAGTACAGAATGGGAACATGGAACACTGATCAGTACAGCATGGGAACACAGAACACAAATCAGGTCAGCACGGGAACACGGAACACTGATCAGTACTGCACGGGAACAGGGAACACTGACCAGTACAGCATCGGAACTCGGAACACTGATCATTACAGCACATGAACACAGAACACTGATCATTACATCACGGGAACACGTAACGCTGATCCGTACAGCGCGGAAACACGCAACACTGATCTGTACAGCACGGAAACAGGGAACATTGATCAGTACAGCTTGGGAACACGGAACACTGATCAGTACAGCATGCGAACATGTAACACTGATCAGTACAGCACGGGAACACGGAACACTGATCAGTACAGAATGGGAACACGGAACACTGATCAGTACAGCATGGGAACACGGAACACAAATCAGGTCAGCACGGGAACACGGAACACTGATCAGTACTGCACGGGAACAGGGAACACTGATCAGTACAGCACGGGAACACGTAACACTGGTCAGTACAGCACGGGAACACATAACACTGATCAGTACAGCATGGGAACAGGATAAACTGATCAGTACAGCACGGGAACACAGAACACTCATCAGTAAAGCACGGGAACACGGAACACTGATCAGTACAGCACGGCAAAATGGAACGCTGATCAGTACTGAATGGGAACACGGAACACTGATCAGTACAGCCCCAGAGCACGGAACACTGATCAGCACAGCACGGGAACATGGAACACTGATCAGTACAGCATGGGAACATGGAACACTGATCAGTACAGCATGGGAACACGGAACACTGATCAGCACAGCACGGGAACATGGAACACTGATCAGTACATCACGGGAACATGTAATACTGATCAGTACAGCACGGGAACACGGAACACCTATCAGTACAGCATGGGAACACAGAGCACTTTTCAGTACAGCCGCGGAATATGAAACTCTGATCAGTACAGCACGGGAGCACAGAACGCTGATCTGTACAGCACGGAAACACGAGACACTGATCAGTACAGTACGGGAACACAGAGCACTGATAAGTACAGCACAGGAACACCGAATACTGATCTGTGCAGCACCGGAACACGGACCACTGATCTGTACAGCACCTGAACATAGAACACTGAACCGTAAAACACGGAAACACAGAACAGTGATCAGTACATCATCGGAACTCGGAACACTGATCATTACAGCACGTGAACACGGAACACTGATCAGTACAACACGGGTGCACGGAACACTGATCAGTACATCACGGGTACATGAAATACTGATCAGTACAGCACGGGAACATGGAACGCTGATCCGTACAGCGCGGAAACATGGAACACTGATCAGTACAGCACGGGAACACAGAACACTGATCAGTAAAGCACGGGAACCCGGAACACTGATCAGTACAGCATGGCAAAATGGAACACTGATCAGTACTGAATGGGAACACGGAACACTGATCAGTACAGCCCCTGAGCACGGAACACTGATCAGCACAGCATGGGAACATGGAACACTGATCAGTACAGCATGGGAACATGGAACACTGATCAGTACAGCATGGGAACACGGAACACTGATCAGCACAGCACGGGAACACGGAACACTTATCAGTACAGCATGGGTACATGAAATACTGATCAGTACAGCACGGGAACATGGAACGCTGATCCGTACAGCGCGGAAACATGGAACACTGATCAGTACAGCACGGGAACACGGAACACTGATCAGTACAGCACGGGAACACGGAACACAAATCAGGTCAGCATGGGAACACGGAACACTGATAAGTACTGCATGGGAACAGGGAACACTGATCAGTAAAGCACGGGAACACGTAACACTGATCAGTACAGCATGGGAACAGGATAAACTGATCAGTACAGCACGGGAACACAGAACACTCATCCGTAAAGCACGGTAACACGGAACACTGATCAGTACAGCACGGGAACATGGAACACTGATCAGTACAGCATGGGAACATGGAACACTGATCAGTACAGCATGGGAACACGGAACACTGATCAGTACAGTACGGCAAAATGGAACACTGATCAGTACTGAATGGGAACACGGAACACTGATCAGTACAGCCCCAGAGCACGGAACACTGATCAGCACAGCACGGGAACATGGAACACTGATCAGTACAGCATGGGAACATGGAACACTGATCAGTACAGCATTGGACCACGGAACACTGATCAGCACAGCACGGGAACATGGAACACTGATCAGTACATCACGGGAACATGTAATACTGATCAGTACAGCACGGGAACACGGAACACTGATCTGTACAGCACGGGAACAGGGAACATTGATCAGTACAGCTTGGGAACACGGAACACTGATCGGTACAGCATGCGAACATGTAACACTGATCAGGACAGCACGGGAACACGGAACACTGATCAGTACAGAATAGGAACACGGAACACTGATTAGTACAGCAGCGGAACTCAGAATACTGATCAGTCCAGCACAGGATCATGGAACACTGATCAGTACAGCATGGGAACACGGAACACTGATCAGTACAGAACGGGAACACGGTACACTGATCAGTACAGCACAGCAAAACAGAAGACAAATCAGGCCAGCACGTGAACACGGAACACTGATCAGTACTCCACGGGAACAGGGAACACTGATCAGTACAGCACGGGAACACGTAACACTGATCAGTACAGCACGGGAGCAGGAAAAACTGATCAGTACAGCACAGGAACACAGAACACTCATCAGTAAAGCACGGTAGCACGGAACACTGATCAGTACAGCACGGCAAAATGGAACACTGATCAGTACTGAATGGGAACACGGAACACTGATCAGTACAGCACGGCAAAATGGAACACTGATCAGTACTGAATGGGAACACGGAACACTGATCAGTACAGCCCCAGAGCACGGAACACTGATCAGCACAGCACGGGAACATGGAACACTGATCAGTACAGCATGGGAACATGGAACACTGATCAGTACAGCATTGGAACACGGAACACTGATCAGCACAGCACGGGAACATGGAACACTGATCAGTACATCACGGGAACATGTAATACTGATCAGTACAGCACGGGAACATGGAATGCTGATCCGTACAGCGCGGAAACACAGAACACTGATCAGCACAGCACGGGAACATGGAACACTGATCAGTACATCACGGGAACATGTAATACTGATCAGTACAGCACGGGAACACTGAACGCTGATCCGTACAGCGCGGAAACACAGAACACTGATCTGTACAGCACGGGAACAGGGAACATTGATCAGTACAGCTTGGGAACACGGAACACTGATCGGTACAGCATGCGAACATGTAACACTGATCAGTACAGCACGGGAACACGGAACACTGATCAGTACAGAATGGGAACACGGAACACTGATTAGTACAGCAGCGGAACTCAGAATACTGATCAGTCCAGCACAGGATCATGGAACACTGATCAGTACAGCATGGGAACACGGAACACTGATCAGTACAGAACGGGAATACGGAACACTGATCAGTACAGCACAGCAAAACAGAAGACAAATCAGGCCAGCACGTGAACACGGAACACTGATCAGTACTCCACGGGAACAGGGAACACTGATCAGTACCGCACGGGAACACGTAACACTGATCAGTACAGCACGGGAGCAGGAAAAACTGATCAGTACAGCACGGGAACACAGAACACTCATCAGTAAAGCACGGTAGCACGGAACACTGATCAGTACAGCACGGCAAAATGGAACACTGATCAGTACTGAATGGGAACACGGAACACTGATCAGTACAGCACGGCAAAATGGAACACTGATCAGTACTGAATGGGAACACGGAACACTGATCAGTACAGCCCCAGAGCACGGAACACTGATCAGCACAGCACGGGAACATGGAACACTGATCAGTACAGCATGGGAACATGGAACACTGATCAGTACAGCATTGGAACACGGAACACTGATCAGCACAGCACGGGAACATGGAACACTGATCAGTACATCACGGGAACATGTAATACTGATCAGTACAGCACGGGAACATGGAATGCTGATCCGTACAGCGCGGAAACACAGAACACTGATCTGTACAGCACGGGAACAGTGAACATTGATCAGTACAGCTTGGGAACACGGAACACTGATCGGTACAGCATGCGAACATGTAACACTGATCAGTACAGCACGGGAACACAGAACACTGATCAGTACAGAATGGGAACACGGAACACTGATTAGTACAGCAGCGGAACTCGGAATACTGATCAGTCCAGCACCGGAACATGGAACACTGATCAGTACAGCACGTGAACACGGAACACTGATCAGTACAGCACGGGAACACCTAACACTGATCAGTACAGCACGGGAGCAGGAAAAACTGATCAGTACAGCACGGGAACACAGAACACTCATCAGGAAAGCACGGGAACACGGAACACTGATCAGTACAGCACGGCAAAATAGAACACTGATCAGCAATGAATGGGAACATGGAACTCTGATCAGTACAGCCCCAGAGCACTGAACACTGATCAGCACAACACGGGAACATGGGACACTGATCAGTACAGCATGGGAACATGGAACACTGATCAGTACAGCATGGGAACAGGGAACACTGATCAGCACAGCACGGGAACAGGGAACACTGATCAGTACATCACGGGAAAATGAAATACTGATCAGTACAGCCCGGGAACACGGAACTCTGATCCGTACAGCACAGGAACAGGGAACATTGATCAGTACTGCATGGGAACAGGGAACACTGATCAGTACAGAACGGGAGCACGTAACACTGATCAGTACAGCACGGGAGCACAGAACGCTGATCTTTACAGCACGGGAACACGAAACACTGATCTGTACAGTACGGGAACACGGAACACTGTTAAGTGCAGCACAGGAACACCGAATACTGATCAATGCAGCATAGGAACACGGACCACTGATCTGTACAGCAGCTGAACATAGAACACTGAACAGTAAAGCACAGAAACACAGAACACTGATCAGTACAGCATCGGAACTCGGAACACTGATCATTACAGCACATGAATACAGAACACTGATCAGTACATCATGGGAACACGGAACGCTGATCCGTACAGCGCGGAAACACGGAACACTGATCTGTACAGCACGGAAACAGGGAACATTGATCAGTACAGCTTGGGAACACGGAACACTGATCAGTACAGCATGCGAACATGTAACACTGATCAGTACAGCACGGGAACATGGAACACTGATCAGTACAGAATGGGAACACGGAACACTGATCAGTACAGCATGCGAACACGGAACACAAATCAGGTCAGCACGGGAACACGGAACACTGATCAGTACTGCACGGGAACAGGGAACACTGATCAGTACAGCACGGGAACACATAACACTGATCAGTACAGCACGGGAACAGGAAAAACTGATCAGTACAGCACGGGAACACAGAACACTGATCAGTAAAGCACGGGAACACGGAACACTGATCAGTACAGCACGGCAAAATGGAACACTGATCAGTACTGAATGGGAACACGGAACACTGATCAGTACAGCCCCAGAGCACGGAACACTGATCAGCACAGCACGGGAACATGGAACACTGATCAGTACAGCATGGGAACACGGAACACTGATCAGCACAGCACGGGAACATGGAACACTGATCAGTACAGCATGGGAACACGGAACACTGATCAGCACAGCACGGGAACATGGAACACTGATCAGTATATCACGGGAACATGTAATACTGATCAGTACAGCACGGGAACACAGAACACTGATTAGCAAAGCACGGGAATACGGTACACTGATTACTACAGCACGGGAACACGGAACACTTATCAGTACAGCATGGGAACACGGAACACCTATCAGTACAGCATGGGAACACGGAGCACTTTTCAGTACAGCCGCGGAATATGAAACTCTGATCAGTACAGCACGGGAGCACAGAACGCTGATCTGTACAGCACGGAAACACGAGACACTGATCAGTACAGTACAGGAACACAGAGCACTGATAAGTACACCACAGGAACACCGAATACTGATCTATGCAGCACCGGAACACGGACCACTGATCTGTACAGCACCTGAACATAGAACACTGAACCGTAAAACACGGAAACAGAGAACAGTGATCAGTACAGCATCGGAACTCAGAACACTGATCATTACAGCACGTGAACACGGAACACTGATCAGTACATCACGGGAACATGAAATACTGATCAGTACAGCACGGGAACATGGAACGCTGATCCGTACAGCGCGGAAACATGTAACACTGATCTGTACAGCACGGGAACAGGGAACATTGATCAGTACAGCACGGGAACACGGGACACTGATCAGTACAGCATGCTAACTCGGAACACTGATTATGAACAGCAGCGGAACATGGAACACTGATCAGTACAGAACGGGAACACGGAACACTGATCAGTACAACACGGGAACTCGGAACACAAATCAGGTCAGCTTGGGAACACGGAACACTGATCAGTACTGCACGGGAACAGGGAACACTGATCAGTACAGCGCGGGAACACGTAACACTGATCAGTACAGCATGGGAACAGGATAAACTGATCAGTACAGCTCGGGAACACAGAACACTCATCAGTAAAGCACGGGAACCCGGAACACTGATCAGTACAGCATGGCAAAATGGAACACTGATCAGTACTGAATGGGAACACGGAACACTGATCAGTACAGCCCCAGAGCACGGAACACTGATCAGCACAGCACGGGAACATGGAACACTGATCAGTACAGCATGGGAACACGGAACACTGATCAGCACAGCACGGGAACACGGAACGCTGATCCGTACAGCGCGGAAACACAGAACACTGATCTGTACAGCACGGGAACAGGGAACATTGATCAGTACAGCTTGGGAACACGGAACACTGATTGGTACAGCATGCGAACATGTAACACTGATCAGTACAGCACGGGAACACGGAACACTGATCAGTACAGAATGGGAACACGGAACACTGATTAGTACAGCAGCGGAACTCGGAATACTGATCAGTCCAGCACAGGAACATGGAACACTGATCAGTAAAGAACGGGAACACGGAACACTGATCAGTACAGCACAGCAAAACAAAACACAAATCAGGTCAGCACGGGAACACAGAACACTGATCAGTACTGCACGGGAACAGGGAACACTGATCAGTACAGCACGGGAACACGTAACACTGATCAGTACAGAACGGGAGCAGGAAAAACTGATCTGTACAGCACGGGAACACAGAACAGTGATCAGTAAAGCACGCTAACACGGAACACTGATTAGTACAGCACGGGAACACAGAACACCTATCAGTACAGCATGGGAACACGGAGCACTTTTCAGTACAGCCGCGGAATATGAAACTCTGATCAGTACAGCACGGGAGCACAGAACGCTGATCTGTACAGCACGGGAACACGAGACACTGATCAGTACAGTACGGGAACACGGAGCACTGTTAAGTACAGCACAGGAACACCGAATACTGATCAATGCAGCACCGGAACACGGACCACTGATCTGTACAGCACCTGAACATAGAACACTGAACATTAATGCATGGAAACACAGAACTCTGATCAGTACAGCCTCAGAACTCGGAACACTGATCATTACAGCTCGTGAACACGGAACACTAATCGGTACATCACGGGTACATGAAATACTGATCAGTACAGCACGGGAACACGGAACGCTGATCCGTACAGTGCGGAAACACGGAACACTGATCTGTACAGCACGGGAACAGGGAACATTGATCATTACAGCACGTGAACACGGAACACTGATTAGTACATCACGGGTACATGAAATACTGATCAGTACAGCACGGAACACGGAACGCTGATCCGTACATCGCGGAAACACGTAACACTGATCTGTACCGCACGGGGACACGGAACACTGATCAGTACAGAACGAGAACACGGAACACTGATCAGTACAACACGGGAACACCCGACACTGATCAGTAAAGCAGGGAAACACGGAACGCTGATCAATATAGCACGGGAACACGGACCACGGAACATTACAGCACGGGGACATGGAACACTTATCAATACAGCAGGGGAACACTGACGACTGATCAGTACAGCACGGGAACAGGAAACACTGATCAGTACAGCCCGGGATCACGGAACACTGCTGAGTACAGCAGGGGAACACGGAGCACTGATCAATACAGCACGGGAACACGGAACACTGATCATTACAGCACGGGAACATGTAATACTGATCAGTACAGCACGGGAACACGGAACACCTATCAGTACAGCATGGGAACACAGAGCACTTTTCAGTACAGCCGCGGAATATGAAACTCTGATCAGTACAGCACGGGAGCACAGAACGCTGATCTGTACAGCACGGAAACACGAGACACTGATCAGTACAGTACGGGAACACAGAGCACTGATAAGTACAGCACAGGAACACCGAATACTGATCTGTGCAGCACCGGAACACGGACCACTGATCTGTACAGCACCTGAACATAGAACACTGAACCATAAAACACGGAAACACAGAACAGTGATCAGTACATCATCGGAACTCGGAACACTGATCATTACAGCACGTGAACACGGAACACTGATCAGTACAACACGGGTGCACGGAACACTGATCAGTACATCACGGGTACATGAAATACTGATCAGTACAGCACGGGAACATGGAACGCTGATCCGTACAGCGCGGAAACATGGAACACTGATCAGTACAGCACGGGAACACAGAACACTGATCAGTAAAGCACGGGAACCCGGAACACTGATCAGTACAGCATGGCAAAATGGAACACTGATCAGTACTGAATGGGAACACGGAACACTGATCAGTACAGCCCCTGAGCACGGAACACTGATCAGCACAGCACGGGAACATGGAACACTGATCAGTACAGCATGGGAACATGGAAGACTGATCAGTACAGCATGAGAACACGGAACACTGATCAGCACAGCACGGGAACATGGAACACTGATCAGTACAGCATGGGAACACGGAACACTGATCAGCACAGCACGGGAACATGGAACACTTATCAGTACAGCATGGGTACATGAAATACTGATCAGTACAGCACGGGAACATGGAACGCTGATCCGTACAGCGCGGAAACATGGAACACTGATCAGTACAGCACGGGAACACGGAACACTGATCAGTACAGCACGGGAACACGGAACACAAATCAGGTCAGCATGGGAACACGGAACACTGATCAGTACAGCATGGGAACAGGGAACACTGATCAGTAAAGCACGGGAACACGTAACACTGATCAGTACAGCATGGGAACAGGATAAACTGATCAGTACAGCACGGGAACACAGAACACTCATCCGTAAAGCACGGTAACACGGAACACTGATCAGTACAGCACGGCAAAATGGAACACTGATCAGTACTGAATGGGAACACGGAACACTGATCAGTACAGCACGGCAAAATGGAACACTGATCAGTACTGAATGGGAACACGGAACACTGATCAGTACAGCCCCAGAGCACGGAACACTGATCAGCACAGCACGGGAACATGGAACACTGATCAGTACAACACGGGAACACCCGACACTGATCAGTACAGCAGGGAAACACGGAACGCTGATCAATATAGCACGGGAACACGGACCACGGAACATTACAGCACGGGGACATGGAACACTTATCAATACAGCAGGGGAACACTGACGACTGATCAGTACAGCACGGGAACAGGAAACACTGATCAGTACAGCCCGGGATCACGGAACACTGCTGAGTACAGCAGGGGAACACGGAGCACTGATCAATACAGCACGGGAACACGGAACACTGATCATTACAGCACGGGAACATGTAATACTGATCAGTACAGCACGGGAACACGGAACACCTATCAGTACAGCATGGGAACACAGAGCACTTTTCAGTACAGCCGCGGAATATGAAACTCTGATCAGTACAGCACGGGAGCACAGAACGCTGATCTGTACAGCACGGAAACACGAGACACTGATCAGTACAGTACGGGAACACAGAGCACTGATAAGTACAGCACAGGAACACCGAATACTGATCTGTGCAGCACCGGAACACGGACCACTGATCTGTACAGCACCTGAACATAGAACACTGAACCATAAAACACGGAAACACAGAACAGTGATCAGTACATCATCGGAACTCGGAACACTGATGATTACAGCACGTGAACACGGAACACTGATCAGTACAACACGGGTGCACGGAACACTGATCAGTACATCACGGGTACATGAAATACTGATCAGTACAGCACGGGAACATGGAACGCTGATCCGTACAGCGCGGAAACATGGAACACTGATCAGTACAGCACGGGAACACAGAACACTGATCAGTAAAGCACGGGAACACGGAACACTGATCAGTACAGCATGGCAAAATGGAACACTGATCAGTACTGAATGGGAACACGGAACACTGATCAGTACAGCCCCTGAGCACGGAACACTGATCAGCACAGCACGGGAACATGGAACACTGATCAGTACAGCATGAGAACACGGAACACTGATCAGCACAGCACGGGAACATGGAACACTGATCAGTACAGCATGGGAACACGGAACACTGATCAGCACAGCACGGGAACATGGAACACTTATCAGTACAGCATGGGTACATGAAATACTGATCAGTACAGCACGGGAACATGGAACGCTGATCCGTACAGCGCGGAAACATGGAACACTGATCAGTACAGCACGGGAACACGGAACACTGATCAGTACAGCACGGGAACACGGAACACAAATCAGGTCAGCATGGGAACACGGAACACTGATCAGTACTGCATGGGAACAGGGAACACTGATCAGTAAAGCACGGGAACACGTAACACTGATCAGTACAGCATGGGAACAGGATAAACTGATCAGTACAGCACGGGAACACAGAACACTCATCCGTAAAGCACGGTAACACGGAACACTGATCAGTACAGCACGGCAAAATGGAACACTGATCAGTACTGAATGGGAACACGGAACACTGATCAGTACAGCACGGCAAAATGGAACACTGATCAGTACTGAATGGGAACACGGAACACTGATCAGTACAGCCCCAGAGCACGGAACACTGATCAGCACAGCACGGGAACATGGAACACTGATCAGTACAGCATGGGAACATGGAACACTGATCAGTACAGCATTGGACCACGGAACACTGATCAGCACAGCACGGGAACATGGAACACTGATCAGTACATCACGGGAACATGTAATACTGATCAGTACAGCACGGGAACACGGAACGCTGATCCGTACAGCGCGGAAACACAGAACACTGATCTGTACAGCACGGGAACAGGGAACATTGATCAGTACAGCTTGGGAACACGGAACACTGATCGGTACAGCATGCGAACATGTAACACTGATCAGTACAGCACGGGAACACGGAACACTGATCAGTACAGAATGGGAACACGGAACACTGATTAGTACAGCAGCGGAACTCAGAATACTGATCAGTCCAGCACAGGATCATGGAACACTGATCAGTACAGCATGGGAACACGGAACACTGATCAGTACAGAACGGGAACACGGAACACTGATCAGTACAGCACAGCAAAACAGAAGACAAATCAGGCCAGCACGTGAACACGGAACACTGATCAGTACTCCACGGGAACAGGGAACACTGATCAGTACAGCACGGGAACACGTAACACTGATCAGTACAGCATGGGAGCAGGAAAAACTGATCAGTACAGCACGGGAACACAGAACACTCATCAGTAAAGCACGGTAGCACGGAACACTGATCAGTACAGCACGGCAAAATGGAACACTGATCAGTACTGAATGGGAACACGGAACACTGATCAGTACAGCACGGCAAAATGGAACACTGATCAGTACTGAATGGGAACACGGAACACTGATCAGTACAGCCCCAGAGCACGGAACACTGATCAGCACAGCACGGGAACATGGAACACTGATCAGTACAGCATGGGAACATGGAACACTGATCAGTACAGCATTGGAACACGGAACACTGATCAGCACAGCACGGGAACATGGAACACTGATCAGTACATCACGGGAACATGTAATACTGATCAGTACAGCACGGGAACATGGAATGCTGATCCGTACAGCGCGGAAACACAGAACACTGATCTGTACAGCACGGGAACAGTGAACATTGATCAGTACAGCTTGGGAACACGGAACACTGATCGGTACAGCATGCGAACATGTAACACTGATCAGTACAGCACGGGAACACGGAACACTGATCAGTACAGAATGGGAACACGGAACACTGATTAGTACAGCAGCGGAACTCGGAATACTGATCAGTCCAGCACCGGAACATGGAACACTGATCAGTACAGCATGGGAACACGGAACACTGATCAGTACAGAACGGGAACACGGAACACTGATCAGTACAGCACAGCAAAACAGAACACAAATCAAGCCAGCACGTGAACACGGAACACTGATCAGTACAGCACGGGAACACGTAACACTGATCAGTACAGCACGGGAGCAGGAAAAACTGATCAGTACAGCACGGGAACACAGAACACTCATCAGTAAAGCACGGGAACAAGGATCACTGATCAGTACAGCACGGCAAAATAGAACACTGATCAGCAATGAATGGGAACATGGAACTCTGATCAGTACAGCCCCAGAGCACTGAACACTGATCAGCACAACACGGGAATATGGGACACTGATCAGTACAGCATGGGAACATGGAACACTGATCAGTACAGCATGGGAACAGGGAACACTGATCAGCACAGCACGGGAACAGGGAACACTGATCAGTACATCACGGGAACATGAAATACTGATCAGTACAGCCCGGGAACACGGAACTCTGATCCGTACAGCACAGGAACAGGGAACATTGATCAGTACTGCATGGGAACAGGGAACACTGATCAGTACAGCACGGGAGCACGTAACGCTGATCAGTACAGCACGGGAGCACAGAACGCTGATCTTTACAGCACGGGAACACGAAACACTGATCTGTACAGTACGGGAACACGGAAGACTGTTAAGTGCAGCACAGGAACACCGAATACTGATCAATGCAGCATAGGAACACGGACCACTGATCTGTACAGCAGCTGAACATAGAACACTGAACAGTAAAGCACAGAAACACAGAACACTGATCAGTACAGCATCGGAACTCGGAACACTGATCATTACAGCACATGAACACAGAACACTGATCAGTACATCACGGGAACACGGAACGCTGATCCGTACAGCGCGGAAACACGGAACACTGATCTGTACAGCACGGAAACAGGGAACATTGATCAGTACAGCTTGGGAACACGGAACACTGATCAGTACAGCATGCGAACATGTAACACTGATCAGTACAGCACGGGAACACGGAACACTGATCAGTACAGAATGGGAACACGGAACACCGATCAGTACAGCAAGGGAACACGGAACACAAATCAGGTCAGCACGGGAACACGGAACACTGATCAGTACTGCACGGGAACAGGGAACACTGATCAGTACAGCACGGGAACACATAACACTGATCAGTACAGCACGGGAACAGGAAAAACTGATCAGTACAGCACGGGAACACAGAACACTGATCAGTAAAGCACGGGAACACGGAACACTGATCAGTACAGCACGGCAAAATGGAACACTGATCAGTACTGAATGGGAACACGGAACACTGATCAGTACAGCCCCAGAGCACGGAACACTGATCAGCACAGCACGGGAACATGGAACACTGATCAGTACAGCATGGGAACACGGAACACTGATCAGCACAGCACGGGAACATGGAACACTGATCAGTATATCACGGGAACATGTAATACTGATCAGTACAGCACGGGAACACAGAACACTGATTAGCAAAGCACGGGAATACGGTACACTGATTACTACAGCACGGGAACACGGAACACTTATCAGTACAGCATGGGAACACGGAACACCTATCAGTACAGCATGGGAACACGGAGCACTTTTCAGTACAGCCGCGGAATATGAAACTCTGATCAGTACAGCACGGGAGCACAGAACGCTGATCTGTACAGCACGGAAACACGAGACACTGATCAGTACAGTACAGGAACACAGAGCACTGATAAGTACAGCACAGGAACACCGAATACTGATCAATGCAGCACCGGAACACGGACCACTGATCTGTACAGCACCTGAACATAGAACACTGAACCGTAAAACACGGAAACACAGAACAGTGATCAGTACAGCATCGGAACTCAGAACACTGATCATTACAGCACGTGAACACGGAACACTGATCAGTACATCACGGGAACATGAAATACTGATCAGTACAGCACGGGAACATGGAACGCTGATCCGTACAGCGCGGAAACATGTAACACTGATCTGTACAGCACGGGAACAGGGAACATTGATCAGTACAGCACGGGAACACGGGACACTGATCAGTACAGCATGCTAACACGTAACACTGATTAGTACAGCAGCGGAACATGGAACACTGATCAGTACAGAACGGGAACACGGAACACTGATCAGTACAGCACGGGAACTCGGAACACAAATCAGGTCAGCATGGGAACACGGAACACTGATCAGTACTGCACGGGAACAGGGAACACTGATCAGTACAGCACGGGAACACGTAACACTGATCAGTACAGCATGGGAACAGGATAAACTGATCAGTACAGCTCGGGAACACAGAACACTCATCAGTAAAGCACGGGAACACGGAACACTGATCAGTACAGCACGGCAAAATGGAACACTGATCAGTACTGAATGGGAACACGGAACACTGATCAGTACAGCCCCAGAGCACGGAACACTGATCAGCACAGCACGGGAACATGGAACACTGATCAGTACAGCATGGGAACACGGAACACTGATCCGTACAGCGCGGAAACACAGAACACTGATCTGTACAGCACGGGAACAGGGAACATTGATCAGTACAGCTTGGGAACACGGAACACTGATTGGTACAGCATGCGAACATGTAACACTGATCAGTACAGCACGGGAACACGGAACACTGATCAGTACAGAATGGGAACACGGAACACTGATTAGTACAGCAGCGGAACTCGGAATACTGATCAGTCCAGCACAGGAACATGGAACACTGATCAGTAAAGAACGGGAACACGGAACACTGATCAGTACAGCACAGCAAAACAAAACACAAATCAGGTCAGCACGGGAACACGGAACACTGATCAGTACTGCACGGGAACAGGGAACACTGATCAGTACAGCACGGGAACACGGGACACTGATCAGTACAGCATGCTAACACGTAACACTGATTAGTACAGCAGCGGAACATGGAACACTGATCAGTACAGAACGGGAACACGGAACACTGATCAGTACAGCACGGGAACTCGGAACACAAATCAGGTCAGCATGGGAACACGGAACACTGATCAGTACTGCACGGGAACAGGGAACACTGATCAGTACAGCACGGGAACACGTAACACTGATCAGTACAGCATGGGAACAGGATAAACTGATCAGTACAGCTCGGGAACACAGAACACTCATCAGTAAAGCACGGGAACACGGAACACTGATCAGTACAGCACGGCAAAATGGAACACTGATCAGTACTGAATGGGAACACGGAACACTGATCAGTACAGCCCCAGAGCACGGAACACTGATCAGCACAGCACGGGAACATGGAACACTGATCAGTACAGCATGGGAACACGGAACACTGATCCGTACAGCGCGGAAACACAGAACACTGATCTGTACAGCACGGGAACAGGGAACATTGATCAGTACAGCTTGGGAACACGGAACACTGATTGGTACAGCATGCGAACATGTAACACTGATCAGTACAGCACGGGAACACGGAACACTGATCAGTACAGAATGGGAACACGGAACACTGATTAATACAGCAGCGGAACTCGGAATACTGATCAGTCCAGCACAGGAACATGGAACACTGATCAGTAAAGAACGGGAACACGGAACACTGATCAGTACAGCACAGCAAAACAAAACACAAATCAGGTCAGCACGGGAACACGGAACACTGATCAGTACTGCACGGGAACAGGGAACACTGATCAGTACAGCACGGGAACACGTAACACTGATCAGTACAGAACGGGAGCAGGAAAAACTGATCTGTACAGCACGGGAACACAGAACAGTGATCAGTAAAGCACGCTAACACGGAACACTGATTAGTACAGCACGGGAACACAGAACACCTATTAGTACAGCATGGGAACACGGAGCACTTTTCAGTACAGCCGCGGAATATGAAACTCTGATCAGTACAGCACGGGAGCACAGAACGCTGATCTGTACAGCACGGGAACACGAGACACTGATCAGTACAGTACGGGAACACGGAGCACTGTTAAGTACAGCACAGGAACACCGAATACTGATCAATGCAGCACCGGAACACGGACCACTGATCTGTACAGCACCTGAACATAGAACACTGAACATTAATGCATGGAAACACAGAACTCTGATCAGTACAGCCTCAGAACTCGGAACACTGATCATTACAGCTCGTGAACACGGAACACTAATCGGTACATCACGGGTACATGAAATACTGATCAGTACAGCACGGGAACACGGAACGCTGATCCGTACAGTGCGGAAACACGGAACACTGATCTGTACAGCACGGGAACAGGGAACATTGATCATTACAGCACGTGAACACGGAACACTGATTAGTACATCATGGGTACATGAAATACTGATCAGTACAGCACGGGAACACGGAACGCTGATCCGTACAGCGCGGAAACACGTAACACTGATCTGTACCGCACGGGAACAGGGAACATTGATCAGTACAGAACAGGAACATGGAACACTGATCAGTACAGCACGGGACCTCGGAACACAAATCAGGTCAGCACAGGAACACAGAACACTGATCAGTACTGCACGGGAACAGGGAACACTGATCAGTACAGCACGGGAACACAGAACACTGATCAGTAAAGCACGGTAACACGGAACACTGATCAGTACAGCACGGCAAAATGGAACACTGATCAGTACTGAATGGGAACACGGAACACTGATCAGTACAGCACGGCAAAATGGAACACTGATCAGTACTGAATGGGAACACGGAACACTGATCAGTACAGCCCCTGAGCACGGAACACTGATCAGCACAGCACGGGAACATGGAACACTGATCAGTACAGCATGAGAACACGGAACACTGATCAGCACAGCACGGGAACATGGAACACTGATCAGTACAGCATGGGAACACGGAACACTGATCAGCACAGCACGGGAACATGGAACACTTATCAGTACAGCATGGGTACATGAAATACTGATCAGTACAGCACGGGAACATGGAACGCTGATCCGTACAGCGCGGAAACATGGAACACTGATCAGTACAGCACGGGAACACGGAACACTGATCAGTACAGCACGGGAACACGGAACACAAATCAGGTCAGCATGGGAACACGGAACACTGATCAGTACTGCATGGGAACAGGGAACACTGATCAGTAAAGCACGGGAACACGTAACACTGATCAGTACAGCATGGGAACAGGATAAACTGATCAGTACAGCACGGGAACACAGAACACTCATCCGTAAAGCACGGTAACACGGAACACTGATCAGTACAGCACGGCAAAATGGAACACTGATCAGTACTGAATGGGAACACGGAACACTGATCAGTACAGCACGGCAAAATGGAACACTGATCAGTACTGAATGGGAACACGGAACACTGATCAGTACAGCCCCAGAGCACGGAACACTGATCAGCACAGCACGGGAACATGGAACACTGATCAGTACAGCATGGGAACATGGAACACTGATCAGTACAGCATTGGACCACGGAACACTGATCAGCCAGCACGGGAACATGGAACACTGATCAGTACATCACGGGAACATGTAATACTGATCAGTACAGCACGGGAACACGGAACGCTGATCCGTACAGCGCGGAAACACAGAACACTGATCTGTACAGCACGGGAACAGGGAACATTGATCAGTACAGCTTGGGAACACGGAACACTGATCGGTACAGCATGCGAACATGTAACACTGATCAGTACAGCACGGGAACACGGAACACTGATCAGTACAGAATGGGAACACGGAACACTGATTAGTACAGCAGCGGAACTCAGAATACTGATCAGTCCAGCACAGGATCATGGAACACTGATCAGTACAGCATGGGAACACGGAACACTGATCAGTACAGAACGGGAACACGGAACACTGATCAGTACAGCACAGCAAAACAGAAGACAAATCAGGCCAGCACGTGAACACGGAACACTGATCAGTACTCCACGGGAACAGGGAACACTGATCAGTACAGCACGGGAACACGTAACACTGATCAGTACAGCATGGGAGCAGGAAAAACTGATCAGTACAGCACGGGAACACAGAACACTCATCAGTAAAGCACGGTAGCACGGAACACTGATCAGTACAGCACGGCAAAATGGAACACTGATCAGTACTGAATGGGAACACGGAACACTGATCAGTACAGCACGGCAAAATGGAACACTGATCAGTACTGAATGGGAACACGGAACACTGATCAGTACAGCCCCAGAGCACGGAACACTGATCAGCACAGCACGGGAACATGGAACACTGATCAGTACAGCATGGGAACATGGAACACTGATCAGTACAGCATTGGAACACGGAACACTGATCAGCACAGCACGGGAACATGGAACACTGATCAGTACATCACGGGAACATGTAATACTGATCAGTACAGCACGGGAACATGGAATGCTGATCCGTACAGCGCGGAAACACAGAACACTGATCTGTACAGCACGGGAACAGTGAACATTGATCAGTACAGCTTGGGAACACGGAACACTGATCGGTACAGCATGCGAACATGTAACACTGATCAGTACAGCACGGGAACACGGAACACTGATCAGTACAGAATGGGAACACGGAACACTGATTAGTACAGCAGCGGAACTCGGAATACTGATCAGTCCAGCACCGGAACATGGAACACTGATCAGTACAGCATGGGAACACGGAACACTGATCAGTACAGAACGGGAACACGGAACACTGATCAGTACAGCACAGCAAAACAGAACACAAATCAAGCCAGCACGTGAACACGGAACACTGATCAGTACAGCACGGGAACACGTAACACTGATCAGTACAGCACGGGAGCAGGAAAAACTGATCAGTACAGCACGGGAACACAGAACACTCATCAGTAAAGCACGGGAACAAGGATCACTGATCAGTACAGCACGGCAAAATAGAACACTGATCAGCAATGAATGGGAACATGGAACTCTGATCAGTACAGCCCCAGAGCACTGAACACTGATCAGCACAACACGGGAATATGGGACACTGATCAGTACAGCATGGGAACATGGAACACTGATCAGTACAGCATGGGAACAGGGAACACTGATCAGCACAGCACGGGAACAGGGAACACTGATCAGTACATCACGGGAACATGAAATACTGATCAGTACAGCCCGGGAACACGGAACTCTGATCCGTACAGCACAGGAACAGGGAACATTGATCAGTACTGCATGGGAACAGGGAACACTGATCAGTACAGCACGGGAGCACGTAACGCTGATCAGTACAGCACGGGAGCACAGAACGCTGATCTTTACAGCACGGGAACACGAAACACTGATCTGTACAGTACGGGAACACGGAAGACTGTTAAGTGCAGCACAGGAACACCGAATACTGATCAATGCAGCATAGGAACACGGACCACTGATCTGTACAGCAGCTGAACATAGAACACTGAACAGTAAAGCACAGAAACACAGAACACTGATCAGTACAGCATCGGAACTCGGAACACTGATCATTACAGCACATGAACACAGAACACTGATCAGTACATCACGGGAACACGGAACGCTGATCCGTACAGCGCGGAAACACGGAACACTGATCTGTACAGCACGGAAACAGGGAACATTGATCAGTACAGCTTGGGAACACGGAACACTGATCAGTACAGCATGCGAACATGTAACACTGATCAGTACAGCACGGGAACACGGAACACTGATCAGTACAGAATGGGAACACGGAACACCGATCAGTACAGCAAGGGAACACGGAACACAAATCAGGTCAGCACGGGAACACGGAACACTGATCAGTACTGCACGGGAACAGGGAACACTGATCAGTACAGCACGGGAACACATAACACTGATCAGTACAGCACGGGAACAGGAAAAACTGATCAGTACAGCACGGGAACACAGAACACTGATCAGTAAAGCACGGGAACACGGAACACTGATCAGTACAGCACGGCAAAATGGAACACTGATCAGTACTGAATGGGAACACGGAACACTGATCAGTACAGCCCCAGAGCACGGAACACTGATCAGCACAGCACGGGAACATGGAACACTGATCAGTACAGCATGGGAACACGGAACACTGATCAGCACAGCACGGGAACATGGAACACTGATCAGTATATCACGGGAACATGTAATACTGATCAGTACAGCACGGGAACACAGAACACTGATTAGCAAAGCACGGGAATACGGTACACTGATTACTACAGCACGGGAACACGGAACACTTATCAGTACAGCATGGGAACACGGAACACCTATCAGTACAGCATGGGAACACGGAGCACTTTTCAGTACAGCCGCGGAATATGAAACTCTGATCAGTACAGCACGGGAGCACAGAACGCTGATCTGTACAGCACGGAAACACGAGACACTGATCAGTACAGTACAGGAACACAGAGCACTGATAAGTACAGCACAGGAACACCGAATACTGATCAATGCAGCACCGGAACACGGACCACTGATCTGTACAGCACCTGAACATAGAACACTGAACCGTAAAACACGGAAACACAGAACAGTGATCAGTACAGCATCGGAACTCAGAACACTGATCATTACAGCACGTGAACACGGAACACTGATCAGTACATCACGGGAACATGAAATACTGATCAGTACAGCACGGGAACATGGAACGCTGATCCGTACAGCGCGGAAACATGTAACACTGATCTGTACAGCACGGGAACAGGGAACATTGATCAGTACAGCACGGGAACACGGGACACTGATCAGTACAGCATGCTAACACGTAACACTGATTAGTACAGCAGCGGAACATGGAACACTGATCAGTACAGAACGGGAACACGGAACACTGATCAGTACAGCACGGGAACTCGGAACACAAATCAGGTCAGCATGGGAACACGGAACACTGATCAGTACTGCACGGGAACAGGGAACACTGATCAGTACAGCACGGGAACACGTAACACTGATCAGTACAGCATGGGAACAGGATAAACTGATCAGTACAGCTCGGGAACACAGAACACTCATCAGTAAAGCACGGGAACACGGAACACTGATCAGTACAGCACGGCAAAATGGAACACTGATCAGTACTGAATGGGAACACGGAACACTGATCAGTACAGCCCCAGAGCACGGAACACTGATCAGCACAGCACGGGAACATGGAACACTGATCAGTACAGCATGGGAACACGGAACACTGATCCGTACAGCGCGGAAACACAGAACACTGATCTGTACAGCACGGGAACAGGGAACATTGATCAGTACAGCTTGGGAACACGGAACACTGATTGGTACAGCATGCGAACATGTAACACTGATCAGTACAGCACGGGAACACGGAACACTGATCAGTACAGAATGGGAACACGGAACACTGATTAGTACAGCAGCGGAACTCGGAATACTGATCAGTCCAGCACAGGAACATGGAACACTGATCAGTAAAGAACGGGAACACGGAACACTGATCAGTACAGCACAGCAAAACAAAACACAAATCAGGTCAGCACGGGAACACGGAACACTGATCAGTACTGCACGGGAACAGGGAACACTGATCAGTACAGCACGGGAACACGGGACACTGATCAGTACAGCATGCTAACACGTAACACTGATTAGTACAGCAGCGGAACATGGAACACTGATCAGTACAGAACGGGAACACGGAACACTGATCAGTACAGCACGGGAACTCGGAACACAAATCAGGTCAGCATGGGAACACGGAACACTGATCAGTACTGCACGGGAACAGGGAACACTGATCAGTACAGCACGGGAACACGTAACACTGATCAGTACAGCATGGGAACAGGATAAACTGATCAGTACAGCTCGGGAACACAGAACACTCATCAGTAAAGCACGGGAACACGGAACACTGATCAGTACAGCACGGCAAAATGGAACACTGATCAGTACTGAATGGGAACACGGAACACTGATCAGTACAGCCCCAGAGCACGGAACACTGATCAGCACAGCACGGGAACATGGAACACTGATCAGTACAGCATGGGAACACGGAACACTGATCCGTACAGCGCGGAAACACAGAACACTGATCTGTACAGCACGGGAACAGGGAACATTGATCAGTACAGCTTGGGAACACGGAACACTGATTGGTACAGCATGCGAACATGTAACACTGATCAGTACAGCACGGGAACACGGAACACTGATCAGTACAGAATGGGAACACGGAACACTGATTAATACAGCAGCGGAACTCGGAATACTGATCAGTCCAGCACAGGAACATGGAACACTGATCAGTAAAGAACGGGAACACGGAACACTGATCAGTACAGCACAGCAAAACAAAACACAAATCAGGTCAGCACGGGAACACGGAACACTGATCAGTACTGCACGGGAACAGGGAACACTGATCAGTACAGCACGGGAACACGTAACACTGATCAGTACAGAACGGGAGCAGGAAAAACTGATCTGTACAGCACGGGAACACAGAACAGTGATCAGTAAAGCACGCTAACACGGAACACTGATTAGTACAGCACGGGAACACAGAACACCTATTAGTACAGCATGGGAACACGGAGCACTTTTCAGTACAGCCGCGGAATATGAAACTCTGATCAGTACAGCACGGGAGCACAGAACGCTGATCTGTACAGCACGGGAACACGAGACACTGATCAGTACAGTACGGGAACACGGAGCACTGTTAAGTACAGCACAGGAACACCGAATACTGATCAATGCAGCACCGGAACACGGACCACTGATCTGTACAGCACCTGAACATAGAACACTGAACATTAATGCATGGAAACACAGAACTCTGATCAGTACAGCCTCAGAACTCGGAACACTGATCATTACAGCTCGTGAACACGGAACACTAATCGGTACATCACGGGTACATGAAATACTGATCAGTACAGCACGGGAACACGGAACGCTGATCCGTACAGTGCGGAAACACGGAACACTGATCTGTACAGCACGGGAACAGGGAACATTGATCATTACAGCACGTGAACACGGAACACTGATTAGTACATCATGGGTACATGAAATACTGATCAGTACAGCACGGGAACACGGAACGCTGATCCGTACAGCGCGGAAACACGTAACACTGATCTGTACCGCACGGGAACAGGGAACATTGATCAGTACAGAACAGGAACATGGAACACTGATCAGTACAGCACGGGACCTCGGAACACAAATCAGGTCAGCACAGGAACACAGAACACTGATCAGTACTGCACGGGAACAGGGAACACTGATCAGTACAGCACGGGAACACGTAACACTGATCAGTACAGCACGGGAACAGGAAAAACTGATCAGTACAGCACGGCAAAATAGGACACTGATCAGCACTGAATGGGAACATGGAACACTGATCAGTACAGCCCCAGAGCACGGAACACTGATCAGCACAGCACGGGAACATGGAACACTGATCATTACAGCACGGGGACACGGAACACTGATCAGTACAGAACGGGAACACGGAACACTGATCAGTACAACACAGGAACACCCGACACTGATCAGTACAGCAGGGAAACACGGAACGCTGATCAATATAGCACGGGAACACGGACCACGGAACATTACAGCACGGGGACATGGAACACTTATCAATACAGCAGGGGAACACTGACGACTGATCTGTACAGCACGGGAACAGGAAACACTGATCAGTACAGCCCGGGATCACGGAACACTGCTGAGTACAGCAGGGGAACACGGAGCACTGATCAATACAGCACGGGAACACGGAACACTGATCATTACAGCACGGGAACAGTGAACACTGATGAGTACAGCACGGGAACACAGAACACTGATCAGTACAGCATGGGAACACGGAACAGTGATCAGTACAACACGGGAACGTGGAACACTGATCAGTACAGCAGGGGAACACGGAACACTGATCAGTACAGCACGGGAACATTGAGGATTGATCAGTACCTCACGGGAACATAGAACTGGCCCATGATGTCTGTTTTGTCTTGTATCCGAATTTAACCTGATTGTACGAGCCTACTGATATTCCTCGAGCAAAAGGTACCGAGTGAATTCCTGTTCGATTTAATGAACATTATGAGGAATGTTGACAGACGTCACTGAACTGTTTTCGATGCCCGTGGTTTGTAGGACAGATGGAAAGATGCTGGTATTGCATGTTTGAATATTTTATGATGATGCACTACCAAAGGAGCTCCGATATGGCAGCTCTTTGTGGTAGTGGACCGAAGAATACATTCAAATCCTGTCTTCGAACAGCCTTGAAGATCATAGCACTGGAAGCAATCAGGTCTGGGTTGTTTTAGAGTAACCAAGATGTAGAGAACAGAAATAGGCCCTTTGTTTCATCTAGTCTATACCATAGGCTTTTAAACTGCCTTCTCCATGCACTGGGTCCACATCCCTCCTTAGATCTGTCATTGATTTATCTATCCAAACTTCTGTAAACTTTGAAATTGAGCTCGTATATACACCACTTGTGCTGGCAGCTGATTCCACCCTCTCACAAGCAGCTGAGTGAAGATGATAATCCTTATGTTCCGCTTAATTTTCTCAACTTTTACCCTTAACCCATGAATTCTGGTTATAGTCCCACCCAACCTCAGTAGAGAATGCCTGCTTGCACTTACCCTATCTATACCCCTCATAATGTTGTAAACCTCTGTGAAACCTCCTCTCCGTATCCTACATTCTAAAGAATACAGTCATAACCTGTTCAATCTCTTCTTATAACTCAGATCCGACAGCATCCTTGTAAATTTTCTCTGTACTCTTTCAACCTTGTCCGCATTGTTCCTGTAAGCCGGTGTCCAAATTTGCACATAATTCTGCATATCAGGCCTCACCAATGTCTTATGCAAATTCAGCATGACATCTCATTTCCAGTGTTCCACACTTGATTTCTGAAGGCCAATGTGCCAACTGCTTTGTTTACAACCCTACCTACCTGTAATGCCACTTTAATTATGGACCTGTATTCCCAGATCCTTTTATCCTACCACACTCCTCAGTGCGCTACCATTCACTATGTAAGCCCGACTCTGGTTTGTCCTACTGAAGCGAAAACCCCCCCTCCTGTCTGCATTAAATTCCATCTGCTATTTTCAGCCCATTTGTCCAGCTGGTGCAGATCCCTTTGCAGGCCATGGTAGCCTTCCTCACTGTCCACTTCACCCCAGATCTTGGTGCCATCTACAAATTTGTTCATCCCATTAATCACATTGTTATCCATATAACTGATGTTAATGATAAACAACAGAGGACCCAGCACTGATCCCTGCAGCACACTACAAGTCACAGACATCCAGTGAGAGGCAACCCTTTACTACCACTCTTTGACTTTTCCCACTAAGCCAATGTCTAATCCAGTTTTCTACCTTATCCCGAATAAGGTAGAAAAGGCAGGAGGAGAGAGAGCAGCGCACCTGCACTGGTGCGGCCCTCCTGTGAAAAATGATATTGTACCTGTTAAATAGGGGCTGTGGACAATTCTGATTTGATGGAGAATGGCCGTGAAAGCACAGAGGAACATCTGGAGAAATTTCTGAAACACTCATTCGCTGCTGTCATTACTGCGCGGTTGGGAATCTTTTGCAGGGAAGGCCTCAAAATCCCCGGCTTTGCTTGCTGTTGGCCACCAAGAAGGAGGTTGAACCATTCGGATAGAGATGGCGCTCAGTACTCAGTGTCGGAGAGCTGATCAGAGCTCGAAGTTTTCGGATGACTCAGAGTCGGACCATGGTCAGGTATGGCAGGGAGAGTTTTTCTTCCTTCTCCCGTCTGCGTGAGATGTGGGACATTTGAGAGACTTTGAACTTTTACTGTGCTCATGGACTGTTTGTAACTATATGTTATAATTATGTGGTTTTGTCAGTTTTTTCAGTGTTGGTCTGTCCTGTGTTTTGTGATATAACACCAGAGGAAATATTGTATCATTTCTTAATTCATGCATTACTAAATGACAATAAAAGAGGACTGTATGTCTTCATAATCTAATTCTGAGCAACTGAAGCTTCTTGACCAATCTTCCATGTGGGACCTTGTCAAATGCCTTACTAGACAACATTCATTGTCTTGCCTTCATCCATTTTCTGGTAACTTCATTAAAAAGGTTCAAAAGTTTCAAAGGAACATCTAAACAAACCTGATGCATTTTGGAAACAAGTCCTGTGGACGGATGAAGTTAAAATAGAACTTTTTGGCCGCAATATGTTTGATGAAAAAAGGGCGCAGAATTTCGTGAAAAGAACCCATCTCCAACTGTTAAGCATGAGGTTGGACCGATCATGCTTTGGGCTTGTGTTGCAGCCAGTGGCACGGGGAAGAATGAATTAGAGGGAAGAATGAATTCAATTAAATACCAGCAAATTCTGGAAGCAAACATCACATCGTCTGTTAAAAAAAAAAGCCGAAGATGAAAAGAGGATGGCTTCTACAACAGGATAATGAACCTAAACACACCTCAAAATCCACAATGGACTACCTCAAGAGGCACAAGCTGAAGGTTTTGCCATGGCCCTCACAGTCCCCTGAGCTAAATATCATTGAAAATCTGTGGATAGACCTCAAAAGAGCAGTGCATGCAAGATGGTCCAAGAATCTCACAGAACTAGAAGCCTTTTGCAAGGAAGAATGGGTGAAAATACCCCCAAACAAGAATTGAAAGACTCTTAGCTGGCTACAAAAAGCATTTACAAGCTGTGATACTTGCCAAAGGGGGTGTTACTAAGTACTGCCATGTTGGGTGCCCAAACTTTTGCTTCAGGCCCTTTTCCTTTTTTGTTATTTCAAAACTATAAAAGATGGAAATACTAAAGTTTTCTTGCTTAAAATATTAAAGAAATGTGTCATATTTAACTTTATGCCAGTTGGAAATCAGTTCATCTTTTACTTGCTTAGCTATTCACGGTAACAGAAATCTTGACCAAGGGTGCCCAAACTTTTGCATGCCACTGTATTTACATGTATACATACATATATATATGTATTTTATGATTATTTTGTTGGCAGTCTCAATGTTAATAGCTAAATGCTAATGCAAATAGCTTTTCTATTCCTTTTGCAAACTCTCCTTGTACTGTTATGTGACTTGCTTGGCAGATTTCAGCATTTTGCCGGAAGTCTCAACCTCATAGCAGTCTGTGTCAATGAATTTGCTAATTTTGCAAGACATCAGATTTACAAGAATCATAATTATATTAAATTATGTTATCATGGAGTCGTTTCTTTATTCTATTACAACAGGGAGTTTGGCCTCATCACATAAGAGATCAATAGAGTAGCTCCTTCACAGCTAGCCAAATAGTTTAAATAAAGTTAGCTATGCTAATGAATGAATGACACCTGTTAAACTCACCTCAACATGTCTTTTACAGTCATTTAACCCACCATGGGCAATAGAAAAGTCACTGTTGCAAACAATGCAGCGAGCAACTCTGTCGATATTTTTGACCCCTATGAGGCAGGGGTACACTTTAGTCTGGGGTGACGTACGTTTTATATTTTCTTTCTTTTTTTTTGAATACTCTGCCATGGCGCTGCAGGACACTAAACTGAACTAACTGATGTACAATGAAAGAGAGAGGTCGACTGTAAAGCCCACCCACAGAGAAAACTAATAGGTCTACTTAGCACAAAGAGACCTATCAGGATTCATTCATTCATTCTCATTCATTCATATTCATTCTCTCTCTCTCACTCACACACACACACATATATATATATATATATGTGTGTGTGTGTGTGTGTGTGTGTGTGAATATATATATATATATATATATATATATATATATATATATATATATATATATATATATATATATATATATATATGTATAAAATTTGCGGGCGTCAGAGAGCCACTATCAATATGCGGGGAGATTCCCAGAACTTCCGGGAGAGTTGGGACGCTGTAAAAGGAAGAATTTATTTTCACCCGTAGAGTGATTTTGAATTTGAATGCTGCAAAATGAGAAAGTGGTGGAGACAGAAACGATGACAATGTTTAGAAAGTATCTGCAGGAGCACTTGAAGAAATAGGGGTGAGAGAACTTTCTTTGCGCTATGACTCTGCACTGCGGATCCCTACACACGCTGCACAACTGCAATTCGGGTCAGTATACTTCCCATGATTCATCGGTACCATGCGTCTAAATGAACTACATTTCCCATAAAACGGCCTAAAGGTCCCGGCTTACATTGCACAGGGAGGGGCAGGCGGGCAGCGGCCATTTTGTGGTATTGCGCGGTCGCTCCGTGTTCGGTCGCTCTCAATCTCCCTCCCGCTCCCGGACATACTGTTCATCGGTTAGCAGCGGCAGCGCCAACAGCTTTTCGTTCCCCAAACGTCTTTCTACTAATATCGCATGTCCACTATTCAGAACCTCCAATCTTTTGGTGAGTTGACCGTTCGCTCGGTTCGCTTTCCTGCGCGCCGGCGGGTGGCGGGTGGCTGGTTAACTGACTGAGGGCTGCGGGGGAGGGATCGGTAGTCTCGCCCGGGGACAGGGCGACAGGAGAGCGGCGCCGGCCCGATCCGGCCTTTGTTCACAGAGCTGCGTAAAATGGCGGCGTCTGGACGGGGTGGACGAGCGCGTCCGCGCTACAGGGGCGAGATTGGAGGGAAGGGTGGGGAACGGATCGGGCGACCGGAGAAGGAGCCGGGTTGGAGGGTGGAGAGTGCACCCGAGCCATAGTAAGACGGGGGGGGGGTGGATGGAAGAAAGCGAATCGGGGTGGGGGGAAAAGAAAGTGGCGTTAGCGCGCCTGGGCCGACGATCGGGGGTGGGGGGGTGGGGAGGCGGCGTGAGCGCTCCTGGCCGACGGCGTTGGGGGGGGAGGGTAGGGAGGCGGCGTGAGCGCGCCTGGGCCGACGATCGGGGGTGGGGGGGTGGGGAGGCGGCGTGAGCGCTCCTGGCCGACGGGGTTGGGGGTGAGGGTAGGGAGGCGGCGTGAGCGCGCCTGGGCCGACGACGGGGCGGGTGGGGGAGGGGGGGAAGCAGCGTGAGCGCGCCTGGCCGACGACGGGGCGGGTGGGGGAGGGTAGGGAAGCGGCGTGAGCGCGCCCGGGCACAGTTGGGGTTGGGGGGGTATATTTGGGGTGGGAAAGCAGGGGTGGTTAGTTGGGAGACTTTAGTGTGCTGGGTGGGGTTGGGCCTTGGGGTAGGAGGAAGAGGAATGCGGGTAGCATAGCTTGACTAGGCAGTTGGCGGACGGGGCGGGTGCGTGGCTGAGGAGTGTTTGTCCTCATGTTCAAAAATACTGGAAACGTTAGTGTTCGTTCCCCAGTTTGGAAGTTCATGATTCTTGAAACTTGTTGCCTGATAAAATAGTTATTTGCTTGTAATTTGCAGTAGTTTTACTATTTTGAACTTTATTTCCTGTCTTGTGCCCTGTGACATGTGGTTTTCTTTTGTGGCCCTTACCATGTTGCAGACCCCTTTGCTGATGCAACTAAGGGTGACGACCGCCTCCCGGCAGGGACTGAAGAATACATCCATATAAGAATTCAGCAACGTAACGGCAGGAAAACACTGACCACAGTCCAAGGCATTGCTGATGATTATGACAAGAAGAAGCTTGTGAAAGCCTTTAAAAAGGTATCATTTCTACATTGTTGCAGTTATACTTGAAATATTATAATTGTTGGCTTTATTTTAAGAAATGGACAAGGGCAGCAAGACTGCAGGTCTTCACCATAATGAACTTGATAAAATGGTAGTTCAGGATCCTTGATTCTTAACCAACTTTTGGGAATTTTTTTAGAAGGAATGCTGTGGAGTATTATGCCAGTTCAAAACCATCTCCAGTAATTTATGATGATTTTTATGGCACCCACACTCAAATTCAGATTCTGCAAATTATTAATTTAGAAGTCTATTTGTTTCATTCTAATTATCTTGGCGTTGGTTTGATGTAAACTGATCCACAAGTCTTTCTGCAAGGATTGGTTTGCTTTATTGTAGAAAGTGGCTTTGCTTCTTTTTGAAGAAAAATTTCAAACTCTGGGGGATGTTAGATTGGATATGGAGCTGGCAAGTGAGGATTTTTCGTAATTTTGATAAATGTGGACTTTCTGAATGTCTTGTGATAGATATACTTTATTGATCCTGAGGGAAATTGGGTTTCGTTACAGCTGCACCAACCAAGAATAGACCATAAATATAGCAATACTAAAACCACAGACAACCAAACAACAATATGCAAACTATGCCAGATGGAAATAAGTCTTGGCCTAGCCTATTGGTGTCTGACCCTCCATTGGAGGAGCTGCAAAGTTCGATGGCCACAGGCAGGAACAACCTCCCATGATACGCGGTGTTGTATCTCGGTGGAATATGGCCGGAGTCCAACAGCAAAAAGTTCAATATCCGGTCTACAAACACGTTCCTCGATCGTAATATGACCAGGATTGCACCATCTGCTGTTAACCAGAACAGCAAGCCCCCAACTCCTTTGTGCTTACCGCTCTCAGTGCACTTCCGGTCAGCCCGAACTGTCTGGAAGCCCACCATGGAAAAGCTTTGGTCGGGTATGTCCTCGTGCAGCCCCATTTCAGTAAAACACATAACACTGCACTCCTGAAATGTTCTCTGACTCCTGGCTAGCACTGTCAACTCGTCCATTTTATTATCCACTGAACTCCAATTCTCCATAAGTCTCTGTTGTCTCAACCCAGTCCTCTTTCCTCGCCTTTGTGATCCCCCTCTGCATCCTCTGTGTGTTTCCCTCCAGATTTCAGCCGGGGTGTCTGCTGCTCTGTTCACTAAACCGGCCGGCATAAGCACAATCAGCTGGTCCCTGGAATAAACAGTGCGACCATACTGCTGCCCCACTAATGAGACATGTCCGAATGTAACTATTTCCAGTGCTAAAAGCCCAAATAAAACTCTCCACTTGCATGTTAGAGAGGGTGCAGCTTCAACAGAAATTGGAAATAATTGTGAGATATACACACCTTGGCTAGCTAGTAGAGCTCCTGTCTCAGCTCCAGCAAATAGGTTCAATTCTAGTTTTTAGAGTTTGCATATTCTGCGTGACTCTAGTTTCTTTTTGTGTCCCAAAGCCTTGTGGGTTGGCAGCTTGATTGATGCTGTATATTTTCTCTCAAGTGTAGGTGAGTTGTGGAATCTGGGGGGTGAGGAGTTGACGTCAATGTGGAGATAAATTAAGGTCGGTACAGTTGAGTGGTGGCTGCACTATATTGATGGCTTCTGTACTGAGTGGAGCATTTTAGGGCTACGATTGTGGTAGCAAGATAGGTATATTTGTGATTATGGTTCAAGTTCATCTTGTATTCTTGTGTGTGTAGTTTAGGTGTGAATTTCTGTGACATTTGCCTTTCCAAATGAAATCTGCTAGGTGACTTGAATGTGTTCCAATGCCAGGAAACTTGGAGTATTTTAATGTGGTACTGTTGAGTTTCTTATCAAAGTATTCAAGCTAAATTAGGCATTTTGTGTTAGTTATCTCTTGGAAACTTAACTGGGAGCACCTAGTTTTAGTACGAAGAATATTTTAAAGTGATCATTTAATGCATAATTATTGCTGTTCTTGTCAGTGGAGGAGAAAATATCGTGGTTTTATTTCAGAAACTACATGTATTTGAATAGTCTCGAAGTATTTGCAGGAATTAATGATCCAACTTTTTTCTTTGCAGAAATTTGCTTGCAATGGTACTGTGATAGAGCACCCTGAATACGGTGAGGTAATCCAGCTTCAGGGTGATCAGCGGAAGAATATCTGCCAATTTCTACTGGAGGTGAGAAACTGTACTGTAAAAGAAATGTCTGAAGTTAGGTTTGGCATTTCATCAGCTTCAGTTTGCTTCTAGTACATCTTGTTATAGTTAATTGTGAAAGCATAGGGTGTGGATGTTGCTTGAAATGTCCAGGTATGTGGTGTTCACGTGTTTCAACAACTGAAATCAGCAAATCCGTTCTAAAGCTCCGCAGTTTTTGTTTTCAATGGCCATTGGTTCCATTGTAGTTTGTATGCAGTGGATCTATATTTCTTGTAATGACTGAGCCCATGATTTTAAGTGTGCATCATTGATTTAAAACAAATTGAAACTGCATATTTTTATGGCACGTAGGAAGAAATAATTAGACCCATTGTCTAGATTGTCCTCCATAGTCTTTTCCTTTATTTACTGGCAAGATTGCTGAAATTGCTTCATGCCCAGTGAGCAAGGAAGGCATTCTGTATATTAGAAAATAGCGCTGTTAGAGCTGTGTGGCTATATTACATCGCCCCAGCATTCTAATGGGTTTCTTTCGTATTTTGCCTACAGGTTGGCATTGTGAAGGAGGAGCAGTTGAAAGTCCACGGCTTCTAAAGGATGTGTTTATCAGCTGAGGTTTCTTGTATGGCTGGTTCTCTTTATATTTGTTAGCTAACTATATATAGATGCACACACACATGTACGTATACTATGCAGAAATGAATTACTGCAGTAAGTGGACTTCCCATGTGATTGGAACTTCAGAATTTAACTCTGATATGCATGATGACAGAGAAAGTATGCTATTTAGGCTGGTAACTCATAAGAAAACCACTATAAGATGGTAACTAAAATGCCAGACGTGTATATTTAGCACATTTCCAATGGAAATGTTTAGTGCTAATTGTTCTACTTAAACTTTCCTGATTGAGTTTTTGTTGTATTAAAACCATGTATGTTGTATAAGGCAATTAACAATAAACCAGCTATGTATTCTGACATGTAATTTGTTAATGTGAAGTGAGTGTAGAGTTTCTAACACTGACTAGTGTGTTCTGATTATTTATTTTAGCATTCTTGTTTACTGTTGGCCATGGGGATTTACTAAACATGATAATGCATTGTAGTAACCAGTTCATAAACTATCCCTTTTCAATACATGCAGTTTGGCCTGTGGAATTGTCTTTTTGACCTGAATGAAGTTGATTCCATTGCAATATCTAAACACAGCCATATTAAACACATCATAAAGAATTTGATGAAAATGTGTTTTTGGGGTTAATTGGGACAAGTGCTTAAAGTTGAACCCTTTTTGTTGGTCATATCCTGTAATGTAGAGAAAATGATTAATAAGTTGACGGGGCAGGAAAATGGGCGAAGTCAGGTGACATTTTGATTTGGTTTGTTATGTAGTGGCCTAATGAATGTAAATAGTAGCTGGAATGGTAACATTTTCAAATTTAATTTGTTTGCTTTTGAGTTTCTGGTAGACTGCTGAATAGTGCATGTTATGCTGGCATGTTCTGTCAGTACAGGTTAATAATTACTAATCATAATTCTTAAAGGTGTGCTCATTTAGAATTTTTATTCCTGTCCTGGATGGTTTCAGTGTTTCCAGACTGGCATTGGGAGATAGTAACTCCTTTCCTCAAGTACGTTAAGCACTTTGCATGTTTCAATAAAATCACTTATTCTAAAGTTAAGGACAGCTCTATTCCCTCAAAAGGACAAACCACCAGATTTAACCTGTTGAGCTTTCACTGCAACACAAAACTGTAAAGAAGATCGGATCTGTATATGCTTCCCAGTGGCTCACTACAACTGATTGGAACTGTTTCTCTGCTTTCAAATGAAATTTTCTTACATATCTCATCTGTTGACCTGTATTTTGAACCAATTGAATTGTTAGGAGTTACTTTTATAATTAGTTCATGCAGATTTGGTCAAATTTACAGGAGTTACAATTTTTGATTTAGTATTCTGATATGTTGTAGAAACAGAAAACCTACAGCACAATAAAGGCCCCTCGACCCACAAAGCTGTGCTGAACATGTCCTGTCCTTAGAACTATCTAGGCTTACCCATAGCCCTCTGTTTTTCTAAACTCCATGTTGTCTGAATATAGTTTGGATATTGAAAGACTTTGCCAGAACAATACCCAGGGCTGTGTGGGTTTTGAAATTTTCCTATTTCAGATGGATTTTCTTGTTTGCTGATACTGAACTGATGACCTATGTATCCATCCATGTGCTTAAATTATCTATTGTACCTGCCTCAACCTGACCGGCTGATGGCGCAGTGGCATCAGCGCCAGACTTCGGAGTGAAGGCTCCTGAGTTTGAATCCAAGTTGGGCCACCCCCCAAGCACGCCTTTCATCCGTGCCGGGTTGAGCGTCAAGCTTGCCACTTGGCCTCGTAAATAAAACAAGGGTCGAGTCAGGAGCGCTCATATTGTAACCCGATTAATCCGAAAGAAGACCAATCCTGACACTGCGCCAGACGAGAAGGGCTGACTGGTGCGACAAGCTAGGAAGGGCCTCAACCACTTTGTCGGCAGCTTATTCCATATACTCTCCTCTCATCCTAGTATAGGCCCCCTATTTATGGGCTTCTCTTTCCTTGGGGATACCTACCACAGTCTTTGTAGGATGGCTTGCAACATAACCACTTAATACCTACTTGGTCTGGAGAATCACTACATCTGTTGCTGAACATATCGTCCTCCATATTGTTCACCTTGATGAATATAGACGAAGTATTAATTTAGGAGCAACACACAAAATGCTGGAAGAACTCAGCGAATCAGGCAGCGTCTATGGAAATGAATCAACAGTCAATGTTTTGTCCGAGACACTTCATTGGGACTGGAAAGAAAGGGGGAAAGATGCCAGGTTAAAAAGGTGGTGGGGGGAAGGGGGTCTAGCTAGAAGGTGATAGGTGTACGTTCCTTGGCTCTACACAATTTTTTTGTTTGGTCATATGGGAGAAATGGCACCTCTTGCTACATTCTTGATCCTAATATATTTGTAATGTAGAACTGTACATACACCACTGTACAGGCCATTCGGTCTGCAGTTTTGTGCAGATCACACAACTTGGGATTGCCCTTAACATTGCCTGTCAAGAATATTTAATAAGTTGCTTTGGCCTTCTAATTTCCTTAAGTACTCTTGCACCATACATATTGCTTACCTCATTATAGCTGTGGCATTGCCACGTTCTTTATTCTGATCAGATCTTTATCACCCAACCTTCCCTAATCCTGCCATCATATCACCCTTACCTTAATGTTCTACCTGAACTCTTTCAAACTTCCTCAAAGACTCTTGCATGTTTTCACCCAGAGTCACCTGCTCTCAATTGGACCTTTGCTAGGTTTCACTTGCTCCATTGAAATTGGCCTTCCTTCAGCCTCTGCCCCCCCCCAAATTCAAAACCTAACTTGACCAGAAACTGTGGTCACTTTTTTTCCAGTGTGCCCCCATGCAGCCTTAAATCAATTTCTCTGATTTACCAAGATGAGATCATGTACAGCCCCTTCACTGGTCGGATTACTTAAATTGTCTAACTATCTTGGATGCACTTAAATTCTGTTCAATCTAAGCATTCCCTGGCTTGAACTAAAACAATCCCAATCAACGTGGGGGAAATAAAATATCTCCCACCATGTATGTTTATATGATTTGCTTCCATAATCCCTCAAATTCCTGCTGAATGCTCCCTTTCTTGCCGTATTGGTCTTGTTTACAGTCCTGGCAGGAAGTCTACATTATGTTGTGATGCTTTCCCTTGTAAGCAGTATGAGTGACCTCTGTCAGGCCTGAAACTAATCAGTACCCGTCAGCATTGCTGCCTTTTTGTCCCTTCATTAAAACATGTCTGTGATTGCAATAACATAATTCCATATACTGATCCATGCTCTAAGCTCACCTGCCTTGTGCATGACCCCTTTACATTATAGTTAAAGCAGTTGTCTGCTACCTGTGCAGGACCTTCTTGACCTCGTAGTTTGGATTGATCTCCCAACCTACTATGCTACTAGTGTTTCCCATCCCTCCAGTTTAAACCACCTTGAGTATCATAAACAAATCTTTCTTGCAAAGAACAAACCTGCCTTTGTAAACCTCCCATTTATCCCAGAATCAAACTGGATGATCCAGATACCTCAAGCGGCCTTTCACTCTAGCCATTTGTTGCCATATTTTTGACTCCAAAGCTTTGGCATTTCTGCTCAATACTATACCAATGGTTGGTAATGGATTGCCAAGTGATAAGCAATAAGGTTAACAGCTCATTCATTGTTTCTGTAAATAATGGAACAGCCTATGTGGTCTGTACATTTTGTGATTAGAAAGTTTACCCTATTTAAGTCATTGAAGTGTTTTAAATGATAATCAACCCTGGTTTTTTGGTCATGTCATACACAAATTGACGTGTTCAGAAACCAGGGTTAATTACTTATTAACGGTGCAAAGTTTAATCAAGAGGCCTCAAAATATGGAGATGGGGTTCCATTTTTGAATAAGCCATATGAAGACTAAATCTGTTAATGTAGCACAATAAGCAGATGTTTTGAGGAGACGTGAAATTCTGCTCCTTAACAAAAGGGTATTGAGGTTCAATGCCCTCCTAAGCACAAAGATAGCAGCTTATAGTTATGTACAGTCGGCCCTCCTTATCCGCAAGTTCCGCATGCGCGAATTCAACCAACCATGAATCGAGAAAACCCGGAAGTGCTCTTCTAGCACTTGTTGTTCAAACATGTACAGACTTTATTCCCTAAACAATGCAGTATAACAACTATTTTACATAGCATTTACATTGTATTAGGTATTGTAGGTAATCTAGAGATGATTTAGAGTATGCGGGAGGATGTGCGTAGGTTATCATGGATCGGGATCGAAAAAAAACAAGGTATCTTACAAAGTAAGTCAGAACAGATACATCTGGTATTATTTAGCGTCAGTTAATCAAACGTTTGTCTTAGTATATAGTATATATTTTACCTTTCTATGCATATCAAACACTAAGAAACGTACGTTTCAGCGCCGGGCTCGAGAACGGAAATTCCCGAGTTCGATCCAGTGACAGGCGCCGGGTTGATGTGAAGGATCAAAAATTCAAAACCCAATAATTAAACCACTGTGTTGCTTAAAAAATAATTGTAGCTTTAATCGGGGCAGGGCTTTTCTCACTTTATCCTTTAAAATTGTTCCGATCATTGACTGCAGCCTAACCAATGACCGATGGCATTTCACCTTTTTCCAATTGCTTTATTATTTCCACTTTATTTTAAATCGTGATCGTGATTATTTTCGTGAACAGAAACACTGCAGATTCAGAGCTCCACCGCTGGGTCCTAATGTCCACCGCACTCAGACCGGTTAAATAAGGTCCAGGGTTCCGCTGGGTTCTAAGGTCCACCTCATTTAGCCAGGCTGAATAAGGGACTTGAGCATCCGTGTTTTTTGGTATCCGCGAGGGGTCCCTGAACCAATCCCTCGCGGATAAAAAGAGCCAACTGTATTTTATATGACTATATAGTGGATTCTGGTAATTGGGGTACCAGGACCAGCACATTTTGGCCCAGTTAAGGGGCTGCCCCATGTAGTTTCATAAAAATAGTTAAAAGGAATTAAAAATACAAACTACAGCTTAACAATTTATGTATTTGAATGAAATATGGAACAAATTAGAACACTACCAATACCTACTGTACTATAAAACTGCGTATTAGATCCTAACAGTTACTGATGGAGGAATTCAACTGCCGTGTTCTTTTGATTGTAAATGAACAAAATCAGCACAGACACCTAGTGCAGGTAATGATTGCTTTCATACAATGCTTTAGACAGTTGCATCTTCCAAATCTTCATTTTGTTTGTAATATTAAAAGATGATTATTGATATCTTTAAATCTTCGTACTCCTAACTTGTCGAAGTAGTAAAATCGTTTCATTTTCTCTCCCGGCCATTTCTGGCATCTCCAAACCTGAATACATGAAACTGATGAGCAAAATGGGTTTCTTGCTGCTTATTTCTCACCAACTATAAGTGACAAAAATGACTGCATTTTGAACACAAACCCATATAACTAATGCCATGTAAAAACTGATTGCTGTAAACACGGTGTAGGTCTTTAACGGCTTCACAAGTGCATTCAACTGGCGCAAATTAGAAACTGTTCAGCAACAGTCTCCTGGCCCGAGCAAGTGGCATTGTGTCCAAACAGGGGATCTCAGCTATTTTAACAATGTAGTTTTTGTACTTTTTTTTAAGAGTTGTCCCAAATAAATGGCTGCCCTGGTGAACTGATGGCCCAATTAACCAGAATCCACTGTATATGGTTCTATGGAATTTTATTTGTACAGTGGACCACATATTGACTGATAGGAGCTTTTCACACTTTGAGGCAAAGTAATTCACATGATCTAAAGGATTCTGAAGAAGTAAAACCAAAAGAAATATGAATGCGCTCATGATCACCTCCAGATTTGGAGGACCAATTAGACCCAGAATCACAAATTTTGACTATGTTTCCAAACTGGTTAGAAACCTCATATGGGGCACAATATCAGCTTCTGGCGCTGCAGGGCACACTGGATGTCAAAGCCTCATGCTTATCTGTTGTCAGAAAACTAAGATGTGCCCTCGCCATCCTATGCCTCAATCACACCACATTAATCTATTTTGCTACTGGTCCATTTACTGCTGTTAATGGTTTTTCTCCTTCAGATCTGCAGAGGAGAGAAACTCTTGCTGACCATCCTGCTGAATTTACAAATTTCAGAGAAAAATTAGTTTTGCCTGGCTGTGGAGCCAAATGCTTACAAGGAATTAAATGCTTCCAACCGTCAGGGTGCCAATAAAAGTCTGAAATTGTAATTATTTTTAGAGTCATCACCTTAACTCTGTTGTTCCAAATATAGATTATTTTCTGGTAATTTAATAGCATTCATTCAATATGATAAAATTCAGCCAGATACGCCGTGTTCTGAATTTAAGATAAAGGTTATAGTAGTCTAGGTCTATTTCACAAATATCAATTAATGCTAGGTCACCGGTCAATTTTCAATGTGGGATTTTAGTTGGTCAAGTGTATTACAAATAAATGAATGTGGAATTAAATCACATGATCATAATGCACATACAGCAAGTTTTAGGGATTGGGTGACTGCTTTGTATATGCGAGTTCGAGTGTGAATCCAGGAACACACAAAACCCACACTTGAATACACTACAGCAATTTTTTAAAACTAGTTAAATCCCCGTTGATTTAGTAGTTTTATTAAGAAGTTAATGATGATACAAGGCCTACTCAAGATACACTGGAATACTAAGATGATCTAATAGTAATACACAAAGATGCTGAATTAAGTGACTTCCTGTCAGGAGTATTAGTTGACAGATTGCATTTAACTTCATTTCTGGATTACAAGAGGAACTTTGTCAATGATCCTGACATTGAGGCTGGGCAGGAATCGAATCAGTTGAACTGATGCTTTCATTTGGGACTTGATTAAAAATAATAATGGTTAATTAAAACAGTTTTAATGGCAATGTGTTATAAGTGTGTGCCTGATTGCTGGGGATTGAACTGAAGACAAAGGTACTTAAAAGAGATAAAAGCTGACGTGTACACTTCTTGTGTTCTGTACTCAGGACAAAAAAAGCAAAGGAAGGTTTATTTCTTAGCCTTGCAGTGTTGCTTGTTGTCTGATAACTAATCTTCAATCTACATTACCACCAATTCTATATGCTCGGACTTTATGAACCAACCTCCTGTGAATCTGAATGCACCACATCTACTGGATCCCTTTATCTATTCTGTTAGCCTTGTCCTCAATTCTCAGCAGATTAGTCAAATATGATTTGCCCTTTCATAAGTCAATGTTGACTTATTTTAAAGTGTTCTTTGGTTATTCCAATTTTTTTCTAACATTGAGCTGTTTTTGCTGTACCTACTGTCTTAATTTATGGGGTCATGTTTTCCACCATCCATTCCATTGGAACAATTCCAGGATCTATTGAACTTAAGAAGATGGTAATCGTTCCATCCATTGTATCTATTACTACTATTTTCAAACCTGTGAGATTCAGAGAATCAGATCATTGAGCATCATTACGAGGTGGACAATGGTAATTATCAGTTCATAAATGATTGCAGTGGGAGGAATAATCCAGCAAACAATACAACTCAAACAGGAGAAAATCTGCAGATGCTGGAAATTCAAGAAACACACACAAAATGCTGGTGAACACAGCAGGCCAGGCAGCATCTATAGGAAGAGGTACAGTCGACATTTTGGGCCAGGACCCTGCATCAGGACTCCTGAAGGGTCTCGGCCCAAAACGTCAACTGTACCTACATAGAAAAGTACAGCACAGTACAGGCCCTTTGACCCACAATGTTGTGCCAACCCTCAAACCCTGCCTCCCATAGAAGCCCCCCAATTCCTCCATATACCTATCTAGTAGTCTCTTAAACTTCACTAGTGTATCTGCCTCCACCACTGACTCAGGCAGTGCATTCCACACACCAACCACTCTCTGAGTAAAAAACCTTCCTCTAATATCCCCCTTGAACTTCCCACCCCTTACCTTAAAGCCATGTCCTCTTGTATTGAGCAGAGGTACCTCTTCCTATAGATGCTGCCTGGCCTGTTGTGTTCTGCCAGCATTTTGTATGTGTTGCTTAAAAACAATACAACTAATAATGTGCTGTTTATAGGGAAGGTATAGAAACTGAGATGACCAGCACCATAGGCCTGTATTGAACACACAACCACCACTTGTGCAGGCAGCTCATTCCACACTCTCACCACCCTCTAAGTGAAGATTCCCCTCATGTTCCCCTTAACCATTTCAACTTTCACTTTTTAACCCATGACCTCTAGTTGTGGTCTCACCCAACCTCCGTGGAAAAAGCCTGCTTGCATTTAACTTATCTACTGTATATCCCTCATAATATAGTACACCTGTATCAATAACTTCCCTTCAATCTTCTACGTTTTAGGAAATAAACTCCTAACCTATTCAACCTTTCCCTATGACTCAGGTCCTCAAGTCCCAAAAATATTCTTGAAAATTTCTCTGCACTTTCAATCTTACTCACATTTTTTCTGTAGGTTGGTGGCCAAAACTGCATACAGCACTCCAAACTAGGCCTCACCAACGTCTTATACAATTTCAACATAATATCCCAACTCCTGTACTCAGTACTTTGATTATGAAGGCCAATGTACCTGTCTTTAAGACCCTATGTACCTGTGACACCACTTGAAAGGAAGTATGGATCTGTTTTCCCAGATCCCTCTATACTACCGCACTCCTCAGTGCCCTACCACCTACCATGTAAAACCTACCTTGGTTAATCCTGAAATGCAACACCACGTACTTGCCTGCATTAAATTCCATCTGCCATTTTTCTAGCTGGTCCAGATCCTGCTGTCAAGTTTTGATAGTCTTATTCACTGTCCACTACACCCCACCCCACCTAATCTTGATGTTACCTGCAAATTTGCTGATCTAGTTTACCACATTATTATTCAGATCATTGATATAGATGACAAACAACAATAAACGCAGCACCGATCCCTGTGGCACACTACTAGTCACAGACTTGTCAGTCAGAGAGGAAACCATCTACTACCATTCTCTGACTTTTCCAGTGAAGCCAATGTCTAATTCAATTTACTACCTCATCTTGAATGCCAATCAACTGAACCTTCTTGATCAACCTCCCATGCAAGACTTTGTCAAAGGCCTTACTAAAAGTCTATGTAGACAACATCCATTGCCATGTAGTTTTTCTGGTAACTTGCTCGAATATCTCTAAGATTGGTTAGACACAACCTACCATGCACAAAACCATGTTAATTATCCCTAATCCCAGTTGAATTGGGAATGAGAGAGGAGGCTACTCACAGTCCACGAGTGAGATTTTTAAAAATTTTGTTGGGCTTTTAGCATTTTCTGGTGGCCCAATCAAATCATGATTCATTAGCAAAGGCAAATAAAAAATAAGGCAGGGATAAGTGGAGAGGTCATTGTGTGAGTGGACCAGTGTTGTGGAAAGGTTTGGGTGAGGTAAGTATCTGGTAAGTTTCTTTTTTTTTCTTTGTTCTCCATCTGTAAGTGCATAGGTAGAGCAGTGGGACTGGCCTCAGGTGCTCCAGCCTCCCAAATAACCACATCTGTACTGTGCATGAAGCTGCAGATCCTCAGAGAATATATTAAGGAACTGGAGTTGAAGCTCGATGACTTTCGGTTCATAGGGGAAACTGAGGAGGTGATAGATAGGAACTACAGGGAGGTGGTCACCCCTAAGTTACAGGAGGCAGGTATGTAGGTGACTGTCAGGAAAGGGAAACCACATGGGCAGCCAATGCAGAGTACCCCTGTGGCTGTTCCTCAATAATATATCACTTTGAATATTGTTGGAGGTGATGACCTACTGGGGGAGGCTGCAGCGACTGGATCTCTGGTACTGTGACTCAGAAAGGAAGGGGGGAGAAGAGGACTGCAGTAGTGCTGGGGGATTCCATAGTTAGAGGAGTAGACACAAGATTCTGGGAATGTGAAGAAACACCTTATTGCTATGTTGCATCCCAGGTGCCAGGGTCAGGACATCTCAGATCAGGTCCATAACATTGTAAAGGGGGAGGGTGAGCAGCCAGAAGTTTTGGTACATATTGGCACCAATGGTATAGGTTGGAAAAGAGAGGAGGTCCTGAAGTGCAAATTTAGGGAGTTAGGTAGGAAGCTGAAAAACAGGACCTCCAGGATAGTGATTGCTGCCTGTGCAACTCATCAGTGAGAGTAAGACCAGATTGATTTGGTAGATGAATGTGTGGCTGAGGATCTGGTGCAGATTACTGTATCATTGAGATCTCTTCTTGGGAATGTATGACCTGTACAAAAGAGATGGGTTACATCAGAATCTGAGGGGGCCCAATATCCTTCGGGAAAAGTTTGCTGGAAGTGTTGGAGAAGGTTTAAACTGATTTGGCTGTGGGTTGGCAAACAGTGATATGACTGAGGATGGGGCAGTTGGTGTACAAGCAGAGGCAGTATATAGTGAGACTGTCAGGAAGGACTGGCAGATGATAGGGCAAAATTGCAGTCAGTTGCAATGTAATGGGGAGAAAATTTAAAAGGGTGATGAATACAAGACTAAAGGTGCTATATTTGAATGCACACAGTATACGAAATAAGGTAGATGATTTTGTAGCACATTTAAAGATTGGCAGGTAAGATGTTGTGGGCATCCCTGAGTCATGGCTGAAAGAGGATTATAGTTGAGAGCTAAACATCCATAGGTACAGTTTGAATTGAAGGGAACAGGCAAATAGGTAGAGGGGATGGGTGGCTTTTTTAGTGAAAAATTAAAGCAAATCCAGAGGTGATATAGGGTCAGAAGAAGTAGAATTCTTGTGAGTAAAGAAACTGCAAGGGTAAAAAGACCTTAATGGGAATTACCTAGAAACCTCTGAGTAGTAGCCAGGATGTGGGCTACAAATTACAATGGGAGTGATTAGAAAAAGGGTAATCTTACAATAGTCATGGGGGATTTCAGTATGCAAGCAGATTGGGAAAATCAGGTTGGTGCTGATGTCGGATCCCAAGACGGAATTTGTAGAATGCCTGCAAGATGCCTTTTAGAGTAGCTTGTGGTTGAGTCCACCAGAGAAAAACAAGTTTGGATTGGATGTTGTGTAATGAATTGGATTTGATTAGGGAGCTTAAGGTAAAGGAACCCTTAGGAGCCAGTGATCATAATATGATAGAGTTCACCGTGCAATTTGAGAGGGAGAAGGGAAAGTCTGATGTATCAGTATTACAGTGGAGTAAAGGGAGTTAGATAGACATGAGCGAGGAGCTGGCCAAAGTTGATTGGAAAGGGACACTAGCTGGGATGATGGCGGAGCAGCAATGTCTGGAATTTCTGGGAGCAATTTGAAGGACACAGGATGGATACATCTCAAAGAAGTATATTCTAAAGGCAGGATGAAACAACTGTGGCTGACAAAGGAAGTCAAAGCCAAAGAGAGAGCATATTATAGAGCAAAACTAAGTGGGAAGTTAAAGAATTGGAAAGCTTTTAAAAACCGACAGAAGGCAACTTTTAAAAAAAGACGAGAGAAAAGATTAAATATGGAGGTAAGAGGCATTGGGTGTCTGCTGTGGTCCTGAGCCTTCTGATTGCAGAGGGGAATCAGCCACTGGTGTGCGTACATACCTAGCTGGTGCCTCTCTGCCTCAGGACCCTGCAGAGATACCTGAATACAACCACCCTCCAAAATGGAATGTGCTGGAGGTGCACTTTCTGCGCCGAGGACATAGCCTACAGGAGGTACGCAGCTAATGGTTCCTAGTGGTAAGCATTAGCTGCGCTGTTTTGTAGGAGCTGCCCCGGCTGTACCGAAAGCTGCTGAGGGCTTAGTCACATCCAGAAAGGTTTAAGGGGAACATGAGGAGAAACTTCTTCACACATAGGATGGTGAGTATGTGGAATGAGCTGCCAGCACAAGTGGTGCATGTGAGCTTGATATCAATGCTTAAGAGAAGCTTAAATAGGTATATGGATGGATGGAGAGCTCTGGGCCGGATGCAGGTCGATGGGACTATGTAGGTTAAATGGTTCGGCATGGATTAGATGGGCCAAAGCCTCTGTTTCTGTGCTTACTTTTCTATGACTCTAGAACTCTATATCTCTTGAAAAACAGGATTCCCAAAACCTGTTATCTTTGACTTTTATTCTGACTGTAAGATACAAAATTTCACTTGTGAAGGCCTCCCACTTACCAAGTAAACCTTTGTCCCAATCCACACTTGCCAAATCCATCAGAATTGTCCTTTCTCCAGTTTAGAATCTCAGCCTGAGGACCAGGCCTATCCTTTACCATGAAACTAATGGCATTATGATCACTAGATGTAAAACTACACAAACTTATGTCATCTGTCCTGTCTCAATCCCTATTAGTAGATCTAGCATGGCACTTTCTCTTATTGGGACTTCTTTGTATGGATTAAGGAAACTTTCCTGAACAAATCTGACAAACTCTTTTCCAGCCCTTTTACGGTATGGGAGTCACAGTCAATATGTGGAAAGTTTAACTCACCTACTATCACAACCTTATGGTTCTTGCAACAGTCTGTGATCTCTCTGCAAATTTTTCCTCTAAATTCCACACTGTTGGGTGGTCTATAATATGATCCAATTAACGTGGTCATGTGTTTCTTATTCCTCAGTTCTACTCATAAAGCCTCACTAGACGAGCTCTCCAGTCTGTCCTGATTGAACACTGCCATGACATTTTCCTTGACTAGAAATGCCATGCCTTCCTCTTTAACCCCTCCTGCTCTATCATGTCTAAGAGAACAGAACCCCAGAATATTAATTTTGTCCCGTGTTCAAGTACACAATATTGTGCTGACCTTTCTACATGAAGATCACTCTAACCACATTGTCTTCTATTTTCCTTTGATCCAAATGCCTATCTGAGAGCCCCTTAAATGTCCTTAGTGCATCTACCTCTGCCTCCATCTCTGTAGTACATTGCAAGCACTAGCTGCTCTCTGTATTTAATAAAAACCTGTTTCTGATATCTCCCCTATATTTCCCTTAAATTCTCCCCTCTCTCCTATTAGCCATTTCTGCCCTGGGAAAACGTCTCTGGCTGTCCACTCTATCCATGCCTCTTATCATCTTATAGAGCTCTATCATGTCACCTCTCATTCTCTTTTGCTCTAACGAGAAAAGCCTAGCTTTCTCAGCCTATCTCAACCTATCATGTGTCTAATAGCCTCTTAACTAGCAACTTTTACCCTTGTCCCAAAGCCCAGGATATAGAGTCTGAGTCATAGAGCACAACAACACAGAAATAGGCCCTTCAGCCCATCTAGGCTACACCAAAGTGTTACTCTGTCTAGTCCCATCGACCTGCACTGGAACCATAGCGCCCCATATCACTCCCGCCCATGTACCTTTTTTGGGACAATAACAGGAGACAGGAGTTGGGACATGAGTTTCACTTAATAGGACTTTAAAAGAGGGCCATTTTCAAATTGTTAGTCAATAGTCACTTAGCTAACGGGCAAATTAAGAGCAGCCAAGAAAATAATGTAGGTTCAAGTGCAGCAGACATTCTGAAGCGGCTGTTGGAACAGAGGGGCATTGTAAGAGTGGGAATTGAGATGTGGATGCCACTCCATGCTCAGGGATGGGGACTGAGAGCAGCTCTTTACAAAAAGCTTTTATTTTGTTGTTCACCTCTGGTAATAGAATCATACAGCACTAAAGCACAGAAACAGGCCCTTAGACTTATCTAGTATGTGTGGAATTGCCTAATCCCATGGACCTGCACCTGAACCATAGCCCTCCATACCTCAGCCCTGTCCATGCACCATCCAAACGTCTCTGAAATGTTGCAGTCAAGCTCACATCCACCACTTTGCTGATAGCTCGTTCCATATTTACATCAGCCCCTGAGTGAAGAAAAACCTCTCAGGTTGCCCTTCAATATTTGACTGATCTCTCTTAATCTGTGACCTATAGCTTGAGACTTACCCAACCTCAGTGAATCTCTATCGAATTACCTCTTATCCTCCTTCGCTCTTGAGAAAAGCCCTACATTGCTCAACCTATCCTCATAAAACATGCCCTCTAAACAGGCATCACCCTGTTAAACCTTCTCTGCAGGCCCTCTCTAAAGTTTTCATATCCTTCCTATAATGAGGTGAACAGAACTGAACTCAATATTCCAAGTGTGCTCTAACCAGTGTTTTATAGAGCTGCAACATTACGTTGTCGGTCTTAAACTCAATACACCAACTAATGAAACCCAATACACCATGCTCCTTCTCAACCATCCTATCAACTTGTGTGGCAACTTTGACAGATCTATGGACATAAAACCATATGATATAGCAGCAAAGTTAGGCCATTTGGCCCATCTGCTCTGTTTCATCGTGGCTGATCCAAATCTCTCTCAGCCACAATTTTCCGCTTTCTCCTGTAACTCTTCACATCCTGACTAATCAAGAACCTGTCAACTTCTGCCTTATATATACCCAATTACTTGGCCGTCACAACCACCAGTGGCACCTTCTGGCTAAAGAAATTCCTCCTTGTCTCTATTCTAAAAGTACACCCCTCTATTCTGAGGCAGTGCTCACCTGAGGACTGGGAGAAATTCAGAGTTCAGCAGAGGAGGACAAAGGGCTTAATTAGGAAGGGGAAAAAAGATTATGAGAGAAAACTGGCAGGGAACATAAAAACTGACTGTAAAAGCTTTTATAGATATGTAAAAAGGAAAAGACTGGTAAAGACAAATGTAGGTCCCCTACAGACAGAAACAGGTGAATTGATTATGGGGAACAAGGACATGACAGACCAATTGAATAATTACTTTGGTTCTGTCTTCACTAAGGAGGACATAAATAATCTTCCAGAAATAGTAGGGGACAGAGGGTCCAGTGAGATGGAGGAACTGAGCGAAATACATGTTAGTAGGGAAGTGGTGTTAGGTAAATTGAAGGGATTAAAGGCAGATAAATCCCCAGGGCCAGATGGTCTGTATCCTAGAGTGCTTAAGGAAGTAGCCCAAGAAATAGTGGATGCATTAGTGATAATTTTTCAAAACTCGTTAGATTCTGGACTAGTTCCTGAGGATTGGAGGGTGGCTAATGTAACTCCACTTTTTAAAAAAGGAGGGAGAGAGAAAATGGGGAATTATAGACCAGTTAGCCTAACGTCGGTGGTGGGGAAACTGCTGGAGTCAGTTATCAAAGATGTGATAACAGCACATTTGGAAAGCGGTAAAATCATCAGACAAAGTCAGCATGGATTTGTGAAAGGAAAATCATGTCTGACGAATCTCATAGAATTTTTTGAGGATATAACTAGTAGAGTGGATTGGGGAGAACCAGTGGATGTGGTATATTTGGATTTTCAAAAGGCTTTTGACAAGGTCCCACACAGGAGATTAGTGTGCAAACTTAAAGCACACGGTATTGGGGGTAAGGTATTGATGTGGATGGAGAATTGGTTAGCAGACAGGAAGCAAAGAGTGGGAATAAACGGGACCTTTTCAGAATGGCAGGCGGTGACTAGTGGGGTACCGCAAGGCTCAGTGCTGGGACCCCAGTTGTTTACAATATATATTAATGACTTGGATGAGGGAATTAAATGCAGCATCTCCAAGTTTGCGGATGACACGAAGCTGGGTGGCAGTGTTAGCTGTGAGGAGGATGCTAAGAGGATGCAGGGTGACTTGGATAGGTTGGGTGAGTGGGCAAATTCATGGCAGATGCAATTTAATGTGGATAAATGTGAAGTTATCCACTTTGGTGGCAAAAATAGGAAAACAGGTTATTATCTGAATGGTGGCCGATTAGGAAAAGGGGAGGTGCAACGAGACCTGGGTGTCATTATACACTGGTCATTGAAAGTGGGCATGCAGGTACAGCAGGCGGTGAAAAAGGCGAATGGTATGCTGGCATTTATAGTGAGAGGATTCGAGTACAGGAGCAGGGAGGTACTACTGCAGTTGTACAAGGCCTTGGTGAGACCACACCTGGAGTATTGTGTGCAGTTTTGGTCCCCTAATCTGAGGAAAGACATCCTTGCCATAGAGGGAGTACAAAGAAGGTTCACCAGATTGATTCCTGGGATGGCAGGACTTTCATATGAAGAAAGACTGGATGAACTGGGCTTGTACTCGTTGGAATTTAGAAGATTGAGGGGGGATCTGATTGAAACGTATAAAATTCTAAAGGGATTGGACAGGCTAGATGCAGGAAGATTGTTCCCGATGTTGGGGAAGTCCAGAACAAGGGGTCACAGTTTGAGGATAAAGGGGAAACCTTTTAGGACCGAGATTAGGAAAAACTTCTTCACACAGAGAGTGGTGAATCTGTGGAATTCTCTGCCACAGGAAACAGTTGAGGCCAGTTCATTGGCTATATTTAAGAGGGAGTTAGATATGGCCCTTGTGGCTAGGGGGATCAGGGGGTATGGAGGGAAGGTTGGGGCAGGGTTCTGAGTTGGATGATCAGCCATGATCATAATAAATGGCGGTGCAGGCTCGAAGGGCCGAATGACCTACTCCTGCACCTAGTTTCTATGTTCCTAGAGTTCCATGCCATAGGAAACATCCACACTGTCAAGGCCTTTCAACATTCAATAGGATTCAATGAGATCCCTCCTCAATCTTCTGAATTCCAGTGAGTATAGGCCCAAAGGTATCAATAGGTCCTCACATGGAAGATCTTTCATTCTCGGAATCATTCTTGCGAACCTCCTCTGAACCTCTAATGTCAGCACATTCTTTCTTAGATAAGGAGCCCAAAACTGCTCGCAATACTCCAAGTGAGATCTCACCAGTACCTTATAAAGCCTCAACATTACATTTGTGCTTTTAAATTCTAGTTCTCTCAAAATGAATGCTAACACTGCATTTGCCTTACCACTGACTCAACCTGAAAATTCCCAAGTCCCTTTGCATTTTTGAAACTTCTCTCCATTTAGAAAATAGACAATGTCTTTATTCCTTCTACCAAAGTGCATGGCCATACTTTTCCCAGCACTGTATTCCATCTGCCATTTCTTTGCCCTTTCTCCTAATCTGTCTAAGTCCTTCTGCAGTCTCCCTGCTTCCTCAACACTGCCTGCCCTTCCACTTATCTTCGTATCATCCACAAAATTTGCCACAAAGCCATCTATTCTGTCATCAAAATTATTGACATATATCGTAAAAATAAGTGGCACCAACACAGACCCTAGTGGAACACCACTAATCACTAGTAACCAACCAAAGAAGTCTCCCTTTATTCCCATTCTTTGCTCCCTGCCAATCAGCCAATGCTCTATCCATGCTAGTAGCTTTCCTGTAATACCATACTGTAGGCTGTTAATGTGTTAAACAGCCTCACGTGCAGCAAATTATCAAAGGTTTTCTGAAAATCCAAGTACACAACATCTGTCAATTCTCCTTTGTCTACCCTGCCTATTATTTCTTTAAAGAATTCCAACAGATTCATCAGGCAAGGAAACCATGCTAACGTCAGCCCATTTTATCATGCGCCTCCAAGTACCCTGAAACCACATCCTTAATGATCGACTCCAACATCTTCCAAACAACTGAGGTCAGACTAACTGGCCTATAATTTCCTTTCTTATGACTCTCTGTCTTCTTGAAAAGTGGAGTGATATTTGTAAATTTTCAATCATCTGGAACCATGCCATAATCTATTAATTCTTGAAAGATCATCACTAATGCCTCCACGATCTCTTCAGTGACCTCTTTCAGAACCCTGGGGTGGAGTCCATCTGGTCCAGCTGACCTCCACTTCTCTTCTCTTCTAAGCCACAGTGCTAGTCTCAGTGCCAGAGACCTGAATGCTGTGATTTCCCCCTGGTAGGTTGTCACCTTCAACAGTATTCAAAACAGCCACATGGTGCTTTGTGCTGGCTGCTCATTTTCCTTATTTCTCCTGGCAATCACCCAGTTACCCGCCTCCTGCAACCTTGGGGTGACTACCTCCCTGTATCTCCTATCTATGATTTCCTCAGTCTCCTATATGAGCCCAATTTAATCGAGCTACAGCTCCAGTTCCTTAACGTGTTCTCTGAATAGCTGCAGCTCGGTGCACCTGGTGCAGATGTGGTTATCTGAGAGGCTGTGAGTCTCCCAGAATTCCCACATCTTACACAAAGAACATAACACCCTGGAGTCATCCTCACTGCTCTAATTATACATAACAGATGAGGCATGAAGAATAAAGAGGAAGAAGAACCTTACCAGATATTTACCTTGCCCAAGTCTGATGACAGTCTCCTCACTCCAACAATGGCTGCTCCGCTAATAACCTTCCACAATACCACCAACCTTCATGCCATCTGCAAACTTACTAACAAACCCTTCCACCTCTTCATTCAATTCATTTAGAAGAATTACATACAACAAACATCCAAGAACAGATTCCTGCAGAACACGATTGGTTACTGACCTCCAGGCAAAATTTGTTATATTAACTGCCATTCTCTGCCTTCTGTGAGTAAGCCAATTGTAAATTGAAAGTTTAATTCTGAAGCTTCCCTGGATGATTTTCTGGATGAGCCTACTGTGGGAACGTGGGTTTTCCCCGGCTGTTCTGGTTTCCTCCTGCAGTCCAAAGACACACCAGTTGGTGAATTGCTGTTTGATTAGTGATTAGGTTAGGGTTAAACTGAGGTAGGCAGGGGTTGCTGGGGTGGTGCAGATCAAGGAGCATATTCTGAGCTGTATCAATCAATCAATAAATAAAATAAATACATTACCTTGTCTAAAATCCATATACACCACATGCACTGTTCTACCTTCCTCAAGGAATTCTATCAGGCTTGTGAGGTATGACCTGTCCCTCACAAAGCCATGCTGATTATCCCTAATCAGTATATGCTTTTCCAAAAGCTTGTAAATCCTGTCTCCAATGATTTGTCCACAACTGATGTAACTCTCGCTATTCTAGAATCCCCAGGGTTGTAGCTACTCCCTTTTTTGTACAAAGGAGTAACATTTGCCACTCTCCAATTTTCTGGTACTACTGCTGTGGCCAGTGAGTATGTAAAGAACATTGCCAATATCATATACCCCTCAGAATTTTGTTTACCTCTACTAAATCTCCCCTCATCTCTTGTGTTCCAGGGAAAACAATCCTAATCTAGTTAAACTATTTGTCTCATTCAGGATGTTTTAAGTGCCTCTGACCAGGCCCCTGTATTGTTTACACTAGCTCCCCACAAGGTCCAGGGAGACATCTTGTCAGGTGCTGGGGGCATATTCAGCGGAATCTGCTCCATGACTGTAATCACCTTCGCTTCTGTAATCTGGACACAGTCTATGACTTAACCTCTAAGGCTGACACAGTATCATGGGTGAAGGGCCTATACTGTGCAACAGTGTTCTATGTTTTACTGGTTGTGATCAGTTCTATAGACTCTGTCCATCTCCCAAGTAAATACAGATGCAGATCAATTTAAGATTACTCCTATCTCCTTTGTCTCCTTGCATCAGTGAGCACGATGGTCTTCAAGAGAAACAGTTTTGTCCCTTGCTACCCTTTTGCTCAATATATCTGTAGAAGCTCTATGAATTCTCCTTCACCCTATCTGCCAGAGCAACCTCATGTACTCCTTTATCACTCTTGATTCTCCTGTTAAATGTTCTCTTGCATTTCTTATATTCCTCAAGCACCTCATTATTCCTTGCTGCTGATGTTTGCTATGCAACTCCTTTTGCTTCTTAACCAGGGTCTCAATATCCCTTGAAACCTAAGGCTGTCTAAAGCTGTTAACCTTGCATTTTATTCTAAAAGAAACGTACAAATTCTCAATATTTCACCCTTGAAGGCCTCTCACTTACCAAGAATCCCTTTGCTAGAAAACAGCCTATCCTAATCTGATGCCATCAAAATCACCCTTTCTTCCAATTAGAATCTCAACCTGAGAACAAGTCCTCTACTTCTCCCTAATTGCCTTGAAACTAATGGAAATATGATCACTAACACTTCTGTCAGCTGCCCAGTCTCGTTCTTTAATAGGAGATCCAGTATTGCACTCTCTCAAGTTGGGACCTCTCCATATTGATTAATGAAACTTTCCTAAGCATATCTGACAAACTCTATCCCATACAGTCCTTTTACAGTCTAGTAATCACATTCCACATGTGGATATTTATTTACTACCTCATAACCTTATTTTTCTTGCAATTGTCTGCTGTCTCACTACAAATTTGCTCCTCTAAATCTCGTTGACTATTGTATGGTCCATTACTGTAGTCATCCCTTTCATTTTCCTCAGTTCCGCCCATGTAGCTTCAGTAGGCAAGCACTCTAGTCTGTCCTATCTGAGCCCTGCTGTGACACTTCTCCTGACTAGTCATGCCTCTCCTGCTCCTTTCATAACTCTACCCATCTATCGTGTCTAAAACTCTGGAATATTGAGATGCTAGTACTGCCTGTCTTGCAAATAAGTCTTACCAATGGCTAATATCATAATTCCACATGTTGATCCATGCTCCATAGTTCCCCTGCCTTGCTTACAATACTTCTTGCTTTGAAAGAGAAACAACAGTTCCTTCTGGTTCCTCTCTTTGTGTGTAGGTTAAACATCTACTTTCCCCACAACCATTCCACTAGCTGCTCTGGTATTCTGTTTCCCATCGCCTGCAACTCAGGTTAAAGCCCTTGGAGCCACACTAGCAAACCATCCCACGAGAAAATTGGTCCCTTCAGTTCAGGTTCAAACTTGTACAGCTCCGGCCTTCCCTGGAAGAGCCCAGTGACCCAAAACTCTGAAGCACCCCCTCCTTAGCCACATGTTAAACTGTATTATCTTCCTATTTTGGAGATGAGAGGTGACCTGATAGGGGTGTATAAGATGATGAGAGGCATTGATCGTGTGGATAGTCGGAGATTTTTTCCCAGGGTTGAAATGGTTGCCACAAGAGGACGCAGGTTTAAGGTGCTTGGAAGTAGGTACAGAGGAGATGTCAGGGGTAAGTTTTTTACTCAGAGAGTGGTGAGTGCGTGGAATGGGCTGCTGGCGACGGTGGTGGAGGCGGATATGACAGGGTCTTTTAAGAAACTTTTGGATAGGTACATGGAGCTTAGAAAAGTAGAGGGCTATAGGTAAGCCTTGTAATTTCTAAGGTAGGGACATGTTCGGCACAACTTTGTGGGCCGAAGGGCCTGGATTGTGCTGAAGGTTTTCTATGTTTCCAGCCTCACTATCACTGGCACCTAACTCTCTGAACTCAGTCTGCAGGACCTCATCACCCTTCCTGTCTCTGTCAATGGTACTGATGTGGACTGGGACCGCTGGCTGCTCACCCTGACCCACAATGCTATGGACTCAATTCAAGATGCTCCTTACCCAGGCAACTGGGAGAAAATATACCATAAGGGAATCAACTCACAAACAAAAGAAAATCTGCAGACACTATTTATCCAAGCAACACACACAAAATGCTGGAGGAACTTAACAAGCCAGGCAGCATCTACGGAAATAGTACAGTCGGCATTTTGACCTGAGACTCTTCAGCAGGACTGGAGAATAAAAAATGAGGAGTAGATTTAAAAGGACGGGAGGGCAAAGAGAATCACAAGGTGACAGGTGAAACCGGGAGAGGGAGGGATGAAATAATGAGCTGGGAAGTTGATTGTTGAAAGAGATGCAGGGCTGGAGAAGAGGGAGTCCGACAGGACAGAACAGAAGGCCATGGAAGAAAGAAAAGCGGGGAGGAGCACCAGAGGGAGGTGATGGGCAGGCAAGGAGATATGATGAGAGAGGGAAAAGGGGTGGAGGCATTACCGGAAATTCAAGAAGTCAATGTTCATGCCATCAGGTTTGAGGCTACCCAGACAGAATATGAGGTGATGTTCCTCCAACCTGTGTGTGGCCTCATCACAACAGTAGAGGAGGCCATGGATTGACATATCAAAATGTGAATGGGAAGTGGAATTAAAATGGGTGGCCACTGCAAGATCCCACTTCTTCTGATGGACTGTGCGTAGGGGCTTGGTGAAATGGTCTCTTGATCTACGTTGGGTCTCACCTATATACAGGAGGCCACACCAGGAGCACCAAACAGAGTAAATGACCCCAACAGACTCACGGGTGAAATGTCACCTCACCTGGAAGGACTGCTTTGGGTCCTGAGTGATAGCGAGGGTGGAGGTGTAGCACTTGGTCCGTTTGCAAGGATAAGTGCCAGGAGGGAGATCAGTGGGGACGAACGAATGGACAAGGGATTTGCATAGGGAACGATCCTTGTGAAAAGCAAAAACTGGGGGGGAGGGAAAGATGTGCTGGGTGGTGGGATCCCGTTGGAGATGGTGGAAGCTCCGGAGAATTATGTGCTGGGGTGGTAGGTGAGGACAAAAGGAACTCTGTCCCTGTTAGGGTGTCGGGAGGATGGCATATTAACAGACTTGCATGAAATGGAAGAGATGCAGTTGAGGGCAATGTTAATGATGGAGGAAGGGAAACCCTTTCTTTGAAAAAAGGAGAACATCTCTTTTTGCTGGAATGAGAGCAAATGTGGTGGAAATGGAGGAATTGAGAGATGAGGATAGCATTTTTACAAGTAACAGGGTGGAAAGAGGTATAGTCCAGGTAGCTGTGAGGGTCCATGGGTTTATAATAGACATCAGTAGATAAGCTGTCTCCAGAGAGAGAGACAGTGAGATCAAGGCAAGAGAGGGAGGTGTTGGAAATGGACCGGATAAATTTGAGGGCAGGGTGGAAGTTGGAGGCAAAGTTGATATAGTAGATGAATTTGGCATGGGTGCAGGAAGCAGCACCAATGCAGCATCAATGTAGTGCAGGAAAAGTGGGGGATGGCACCAGTGTAGGCTTGGAACATAACCCAACAAAAGGGCAGGCATAGCTGGGACCCACGTGAGTGCCCATGACTACACCGTTTGTTTGAAGGAAGTGTGAAGAGCCAAAGGAGAAATTGTTTAGAGTGACGACAAGTTCTGCTAGGTGGAGGAGAGTGATGGTGGAGGGGAACTGGTTGGGTCTGGTGTCCAGAAAGAAATGGAGAGCTTTGAGGCCTTCCTGGCAGATACCATATAGGCATCTGGTCCTTGTCCACAGAACCTTCTGTCTGTTTCCCTAACCAATAAATCTCCAATCACTTTTATTCTCCTCTTCTAAACACTTCCTTTATGAAGAGCTAGATTCAATGCCAGAGATCTGATTATTGTGGCTTCCCTCTGCCAGATCTCATTTCCATCTCCCCTATAGTATCCAAAACAAAAAACAATTCTTTGTTAGTGCAAAGCTTCAAGAGTGAAATTTTGAGAGTACAGAGTTTGTTTATTACTGTCAAAGAAATACATGATTAACAGGTTTACAGAACCTTGAATTTTGAGAGGATTTGAGACCCTGGTTGAGAAGAAAAAGGAGATGCCATAGTAGATATGGGCAGTAAGGAACAAATTAAGCACTTGACTATTAAATATGTCTACCTGTCACTCAACACCCAGGTGCAGGTTGATGGGACTAGGCTTTTTTTCTGTGCTGTAGTGCTCTATGTCTCTAACGTATTTGTTACTGAGGGGAACAGCTATGAGCATAGCCTGCCCTCGTTACCTATCTCTTTTCCCTCTCCTGTTACCTGTGTCCTGCATCTTTGGTGTAACTGAACCTTGGTATCTCCTGCCAATCAACCCCTCAGCCTCCATAATAACTATTAGTTATATTTCCCTACAAGGAGCTACAGCTATATTCACCTTTTGTCAGGAATACTATATAGAAGGTCTCCCTGTCTTCCCACATCCTGCAAAAGGAGCACCCTACTGTCCTAACTGTTGTTCCCACTGCTCTAACTGTGTAATAAGAAAGAAAGAAACTTACCAGCAGCCTCTGTTTGTTCTTGCTGAAGCCTGTTGAGCCATAACCTCAGCTCTCTACTCTAACATTGGCTGACTGAAAGTATGGCTGCTCCCACAATGTTTCCTCCACTTAAACCTGTTTTTATTGACCCTTGCCAAGTGCCTAATAATCCAACTGATCTGCTGAAAGTCCTGACAGGCTCCGCTCGGTTTTTAAATCTCGCACTTACTGAAATCCCCAGGCAGGCGGAAGTGAATGTTCAAAGTTCAACGGTTCAAATTTCAATGTAAATTTATTATCAAAGTAGATATGATCTACTAATCTTCCCCTAATCTGAGGAAAGACATCCTTGCCATAGAGGGAGTACAAAGAAGGTTCACCAGATTGATTCCTGGGATGGCAGGACTTTCATATGAAGAAAGACTGGATGAACTGGGCTTGTACTCGTTGGAATTTAGAAGATTGAGGGGGGATCTGATTGAAACGTATAAAATCCTAAAGAGATTGGACAGGCTAGATGCAGGAAGATTGTTCCCGATGTTGGGGAAGTCCAGAACGAGGGGTCACAGTTTGAGGATAGAGGGGAAGCCTTTTAGGACCGAGATTAGGAAAAACTTCTTCACACAGAGAGTGGAATTCTCTGCCACAGGAAACAGTTGAGGCCAGTTCATTGGCTATATTTAAGAGGGAGTTAGATATGGCCCTTGTGGCGACGGGGGTCAGGGGGTATGGAGGGAAGGCTGGGGCGGTGTTCTGAGTTGGATGATCAGCCATGATCATAATAAATGGTGGTGCAGGCTCGAAGGGCCGAATGGCCTACTCCTGCACCTATTTTCTATGTTTCTATATACTCCCTGAATTTGCTTGGAGACATTTACAGAGAAAGAGAAATGCAATAGAATTTTACAAAACAAAACATAAACAAAGACAGTTAAATAACCAAGGTGCAAAAGAAGCCAAACTCTACAAATAAAAATAATACTGAGAATAAGAGTTGTAAAGAGTCCTTTAAAGTGAGTCTGTAGGTCATAGAATCAGTTCACTGTGGTGAATGAAGTTATCCACACCAGTTCAGGGTTATAACTTCCTAAATCCGGTAGTGCCGGGCCTCCTGCCCTGATGCTAGTCACAAGAAGGTGACGTGACCTCTTGGGGTATGTGTGGCAGTTGAAGACAGCTCCATAGTCTCTTCTGTACAGTGCAGGAACAGCCCCTCAGAACATTCCATTGTACAGTGCAGGAACAGACCCTTAGCACATTCCACTGTACAGTGTAGGAACAGACCCTTAGAATATACCACTGTACAGTTCAGGAACAGACCCTAAGAACATTCCACTGTACAGTTCAGGAACAGACCCTGAGAACATTCCACTGTACAGTGCAGGAACAGACCCTGAGAACATTCCACTGTACAGTGCAGGAACAGACCCTGAGAACATTCCACTGTACAGTGCAGGAACAGGCCCTTAGAACCTTCCACTGTACAGTGCAGGAACAGATCATTAGGACATTCCACTGTACAGTGCAGGAACAGATCATTAGAACATTCCACTGTACAGTTCAGGAACAGACCCTTAGAACATTCCACTGTACAGTTCAGGGACTAATAATTAGAACATTCCACTGTACGGTTCAGGAACAGACCCTGAGAATATTCCATTGTACAGATCAGGAACTAATAATTAGAACATTCTACTGTACAGTGCAGGAACAGATCATTAGAAGATTGCACTGTACAGTGCAGGAACAGACTCTTAGAACATTGCACTGTACAGTTCAGGAACAGATCATTAGAACATTGCACTGTACTGTGCAGGAACAGACCCTTAGAACCTTCCACTGTACAGTGCAGGAACAGATCATTAGAATATTCCACTGTACAGTTCAGGAACAGATCATTAGAACATTCCACTGTACAGTGCAGGAACAGATCATTAGAACATAGCACTGTACAGTGCAGGAACAGACCATTAGAACATTGCACTCTACAGTGCAGGAACAGACCATTAGAACATTCTACTGCACTGTGCAGGAACAGAGTCGTAGAACATAGTACTGCACAGTGCAGGAACAGATCATTAGAACATTGCACTGTACTGTGCAGGAACAGACCCTTAGAACCTTCCATTGTACAGTGCAGGAACAGATTGTTAGAATATTCCACTGTACAGTTCAGGAACAGACTCATGGAACATTCCACTGTACTATGCAGGAACAGTCCCTTTAGCTGACAATGTTGTGCTGACTAATTAAACTAAAAATAAACACCTAACTAAACTGATCCCTTCTGCCTTCACAACATCTATATCTTTCCATTCTCTGCAGTTATGTCTCTATCCAACAGTCTTTTAAACACCTTTATTGTATTTGACTCCACTACTGTGACCTACAATGCATTTCAGCTCCTGCATCTCTTTTGAACTTGCTCCCTCTTTGCTTAAGGGCATGACCTTTGGCATCAGTCATTTTGATCCTGGGAAAAAGCTATTCACCATTTATCTAAGCAACACACATCAAAGTTGCTGATGATCGCAGCAGGCCAGGCAGCATCTCTAGGAAGAGGTACAGTCGACGTTTCAGGCCGAGACCTTTCGTCAGGAAAGAGGGTCTTGGCCCAAAACGTCGACTGTACCTCTTCCTAGAGATGCTGCCTGGCCTGCTGCGTTCACCAGCAACTTTGATATGTGTTGCTTGAATTTCCAGCATCTGCAGAATTCCTCGTGTTTACACCATCTACCTATACTACTCTACTCCTATAAATATCCATCAGATGTCCGCCCTGCCTCTGCTGTTTGAAAGGAAACAACCCTGTAACATCTAACCTCTCCTGACAGCACGTCTGCCGCACACAATCTCCATCAGCAGAGGTGCACCACAAGGCTGTGTGCTTAGGCCCTGCTCTTCTACCTTTCCACTTAGGACTCTGTGGCTTAGCACCACACCAATGCCATATTTAAGTTTGCTGATGTCACCATTGTCATTGGCCGTGTCAAAGGTGGTGATGGATCAGCATATTGGAGTGAGTTTGAAAATCTCGCTGAGTGGTACCACAGCAACAATCTCTCACTCAATGTCAGCAAGACAAAGGAGCTGATTATTGACTTCAGAAGAAGGAAAACGGAGGTGCATGAGCCAGTCTTCATTGGGAGATCAGAGGTGGAGAGTATTGGCAACTTTAAACTCCTCTATTTTATTATTTCAGATGACCTATCCTGCACTCAGCACCTCAGTGTAATGATGAAGAAAGCACGGCAGTGCCTCTTCTTCCTTAAAGTTTTCAAGGATTTGGAATGACATCTAAAACTTTGATGTGGTGGAAAGTATGTTAACTGGTTGTATTAGACTTGGTATGGAAACACCAATGCCCTTGAATGGAAAATCCTACAAAAAGTGGTGATTACATCCCAGTCCCTCACTGGTAAGCACATCTACATGGTACACTGTTGCAGGAAACCAGCATTCATCATCAGAGAGCCCCACCACCCAGGTCATGCTCTCATCTCTCTACTGCCATCAGGAAGAAGGTACAGGAGCCTCAGGGCCCACACCACCAGGTTCAGGAACAGTTATTACCCCTCAACTATCAGGCTCTTGAACTAGTGGGGATAACTTCACTCAACTTCTCTCGACCCATCACTGAACTGTTCCTTAAACCATGGACTCACTTTCAAGGACTCTTCATCTCATGTTCCTGATATTTAATGCTTTTTTTAATTTATCGTTACTTTTCTTCTTTTATATTTGCAGTTTGTAGTCTTTTGATTGGTTGCTTGTCTGTCCTGTTGGGTGCGGTCTTTCATTTACATTTCTTGCGTTTACTGAGTATGCCTGAAAGAAAATGAATCTCAGGGTTGTATATGGTGACATATATATACTTAGATAATACATTTACTTTGAATTCAGGCAACACCCTAGTAAACCTCCTCTGCACCCTTCTTATGTGGTGATCAGAGTGGAATGCACTACCCCTGCTGTGTCTGAAACGGAGATTTATAAAGATGCAACAGACTTCTTAAATACTGCACTTGCTGCCTCAACTACTAAAGGCAAGTGTGTAATAAACATCCCTTATCACCCTATCAACCTGTGCAGCTGCTTCAGACAAGCTATGGACTTGGACCCCAAGATACCTCTGTGACTTGGTTTATTATCATCGCAGGTGCTGCAGTACAGTGAAAAGCATATTGTCCATAAACACGAGAGATTCTGCAGGTGCTGGAGGTTCCGAGTAACACACGCAAAGTGCTGGAGGAACTCAGCAGGTCAGGCAGCATCTATGGAGAGGAATAAACAGTCGATATTTCGGGCCAAGACCCCTCATCAGGACTGGTTTGGAACTGGGGAGGAGAAAGCAGAATTAGAATATGGGGTAGTGGAAGGAGTGCAAGCAGGCAGGTGATAGGTGAAGCCAGGTGAGGGGGAAGGTGGGTGGGTGGGGGAGGGTGGATGAAGTGAGAAGCCAGCAGGTGATAGGTGAAGCCAGGTGAGTGGGTGGGGGAGGGTGGATGAAGTGAGAAACCAGCAGGTGATAGGTGAAGAGGAGGGAATTTGATAGGAGTGGACAGTGGACCATGGAGAAAGGGAATAAGGAGGGCACCGGCAGGAGGTGATAGGCAGGTGAGAAGAGGGGTAAGGGGGAGATAGAATATGGAATGGAAAAAAAGAGAAAGGGAGGGGAGATAAATGACCAGCATTTAGAGAAATTGATTTTTATGCCATCATCCTGGAGACTACCCAGACAGAATACAGAAGAAATGTGGCAAATGTTCAGGGGGGATATTTGCGTGGAGCTCTGCATAGGTACGTTCTAATGAGACAGGGAAGTTATTGTCGGGTACAGGAACCATGGTGTACAAAGGCTGTAATAAATCTAGTCAAGAAGAAAAGAAAAGCTTACAAAAGGTTCAGAGAGCTAGGTAATGTTAGAGATCTAGAAGATTATAAGGCTAACAGGAAGGAGCTTGAGAAGGAAATTAGGAGAGCCAGAAGGGGCCATGAGAAGGTTTGGCAGGCAGGATTAAGGAAAACCCCAGGGCATTCTACAAGTATGTGAAGAGCAAGAGGATAGGACGTGAAAGAATAGGACCTATCAAGTGTGACATTGGGAAAGTGTGTATGGAACCGGAGGAAATAGCAGAGGTACTTAATGAATACTTCACTTCTATATATATAGGCATCCGTTAGACTCATGAGACCATGGATTTGCGCTTTGGAAGGTTTCCAGGGCACAGGCCTGGGCAAGGTTGTATGGAAGACCAGCAGTTACCCATGCTGCAAGTCTCCCCTCTCCACGCCACCGATGTTGTCCAAGGGAAGGGCATTAGGACCCATACAGCTTGGCACCAGTGTCGTCACAGAGCAATGTGTGGTTAAGCGCCTTGCTCAAGGACACACACACTGCCTCAACCAAGGCTCGAACTAACGACTTTCAAATCACTAGACGAACACCTTAACCACTTGGCCATGCGCCAACACTTTACTTCAGTATTCTCTGTGGAAAAGGACCTTGGTGATTGTAGTGATAACTTGCAAGGAACTGAAAAGCTTGAGTATGTAGATATTAAGAAAGAGGATGTGCTGGAGCTTTTGAAAAGCATCAAGTTGGATAAGTCACTGGGGCCAGGTGAGATGTACCCCAGGCTACTGTGGGAGGCAAGGGAGGAGATTGCTGAGCCTCTGGCGATGATTTTTGCATCATCAATGGGGATGGAAGAGGTTCTGGAGGATTGGAGGGTGGCAGATGTTGTTTCCTTATTCAAGAAAGGGAGTAGAGATAGCCCAGGAAATTATAGACCAGTGAGTCTTACCTTAGTGGTTGGTAAGTTGACAGAGAAGATCCTGAGAGGCAGGATTTCTGAACATTTGGAGAGGTATAATATGATTAGGAATAGTCAACATGGCTTTGTCAAGGGTCAGGTCCTGATTGAATTTTTTGAGGATGTGACTAAACACATTGATGAAGGAAGAGCAGTAAATGTAGTGTATATGGATTTCAGCAAGGCATTTGATAAGATACCCCATACAAGGCTTATTCAGAAAGTAAGGAGGCATGGGATCCAAGTGGACTTTGCTTTGTGGATCCAGAACTGGCTTGCCCACAGAAGGCATAGAGTGGTTGTAGATGGGTTGTATTCTGTATGGAGGTCGGTGACTAGTGGTGTGCCTCAGGGAGCTGTTCTGGGACCCTTACTCTTCATAATTTTCATAAATGACCTAGATGAGGAAGTGGAGGGAGGGGTTAATAAATTTGCTGATGACACAAAGTTGGAGGTGTTATGGATAGTGTGGAGGGCTGTCAGAGGTTACAGCGGGACATTGATAGGATGCAAAACTGGGCTGAGAAGTGGCAGATGGAGTTCAACCCAGATAAGTGTGAGGTGGTTCATTTTGGTAGGTCAAATATGGTGGCAGAATATAGAATTAATGGTAAGACTCTTGACAGTATGGAGGATCGGAGTGATTTTGGTGTCTGAGTCCATAGGACGCTCAAAGCAGCTGCACAGGTTGATGGTGTGTTTAAGAAGGCATGCGGTGTATTGGCCTTCATCAATCGTGGAATTGAACTTAAGAGCCGACAGGTAATGTTGCAGCTATATCGGACCCTGGTCAGGTCCCACTTGGAGTACTGTGTTCAGTTCTGGTCACCTCACTGCAGGAAGGACGTGGAAACCATAGAAAGGGTGCAGAGGAGATTTACAAGGATGTTGCCTGGATTGGGGAGCATGGCTTATGAAAACAGGTTCTTTCTCTTTCAATGTTTTTATTAGTTTCTACATATAGGAATACAGAGTACAGGAAGATATAAGTTGTAAATCATAAAAAAGATAAAATAATACCAAATACATTATATTAGAATCACACTTGCAATCACATTACCCTATATTCATGTAAATTAAATTAAATCGTAATATCAAAATGTAATAATTTTATTATACAGAAGAAAATTCTAAACCCACTACCAAGATCAAAGCTGTTTGGTAAAGAAAGAAAAAAGGGAAAAAAAGTCCTTATCATAAAATATGTTATTAGTCACCATCTGTACTTTAACAGCAAGTCAAAGGTTTTGAAAATACTTTAAAAAATGGTCCCCACAATGTTAAAAGTCTTGGCTAGATTAAGAAATTGAACAACGGATCTTCTCTAAATTTAAGCATGACATAACATCACGTAACCATTGAGCATGAGTAGGCAGAACAACATCCTTCCATTTAAACAAGATCACCCTCCTAGCTATAAGAGAAGTAAAAGTCAAAATGTGCGAATCAGATGCCTCCAAAATAACGCAAACATGAGGAATTCTGCGGATGCTGGAATTTCAAGCAACACACATCAAAGTTGCTGGTGAACGCAGCAGGCCAGGCAGCATCTCTAGGAAGAGGTACAGTCGACGTTTCAGGCCGAGACCCTTCGTCAGGACTAACTGAAAGAAGAGCTAGTAAGAGATTTGAAAGTTAGAGGGGGAGGGGGAGATCCAAAATGATAGGAGAAGACAGGAGGGGGAGGGATGGAGCCAAGAGCTGGACAGGTGATCGGCAAAAGGGATATGAGAGGATCATGGGACAGGAGGCCTAGGGAGAAAGAAAAGGGGGAGTCCTGCACACTCAGGTTGGAGGAACAACACCTTATATTCCATCTGGGTAGCCTCCGACCTGATGGCATGAACATTGGCTTCTCTAATTTCTGCTAATGCCCCACCTCCCTCTCGTACACCGTCGGTTATTTATTTATTTATATACACACATTCTTTTTCTCTCTCTCCTTTTTCTCCCTCTGTCCCTCTCACTATACCCCTTGCCCATCCTCTGGGTTTTCCCCCCCTCCCCCTTTTCTTTCTCCCTGGGCCTCCTGTCCCACGATCCTCTCATATCCCTTTTGCCGATCACCTGTCCAGCTCTTGACTCCATCCCTCCGCCTCCTGTCTTCTCCTATCATTTTGGATCTCCTCCTCCCCCTCCCACTTTCAAATCTTTTACTATCTCTTCCATCAGTTAGTCCTGACTAAGGGTCTCGGCCTGAAACGTCGACTGTACCTCTTCCTACAGATGCTGCCTGGCCTGCTGCGTTCACCAGCAACTTTGATGTGTGTTGCTTGTCTCCAAAATAATATCTTTTCCTCCAACAATGCCGAATAGGGTGGTCAAGGGGTTAGACTAAAAATTTACCTTAAAAAGTACCGAGAAAATTTGGAATACTTCCTTCCAATATCTCTCAAGACTTGGACATGTCCAAAACATTTGAAATAATGAAGTTTCTCCATTGTTACATCTATCACAAAAGGGAGATAGCTTATCCTTAGTCATATGAGCCACATGGACCACTTTAAATTGTAAGAGGAAGTGGCGGGCACATAATGAAGCAGTGTTAACTAATTAAACAATTTCATTCCAAGTTTCCTCAGAAATTGAAGTCTGTAAATCTTGTTCCCAGAGATTTTTAATATTGTCTAAAGGAGCATTTCTCATTCCCAACAACATACCATAAATATTGGATATTGAACCATTAAGAAAGGGTTTCAAATTAGAAATTACATCTAATAAGTCCTGATCAGGACTATTAGGAAATGTATATAATTGAGAACGCAAAAAGCCTCTAATTTGTAGATATCGGGGAAAGTGGGTTTTGGTAAGCTGTATTTAGCTGACAATTGCTCAGACGAAAGGAGACTTCCTGGAACAAACAAATCCTGGAAGCATTTAATACTCAATCTATCCCATTCTTTAGACACCGGATCGGTCATAGGGGGTTTAAAAAAAAATTAGAAAAAATGGGTTGTGAAAGAGAAAATCCTATTAAACCAAAATATTTGCTAAATTGTACCCAGATCCTCAAAGTATGCTTAACTACCAAATTATCAGTTAATTTACTTAAGGAAAAAGGAAGTGAGGATTCAAGAAGAGAAATGATAGAAGATTTATTAACAGAGTTAGCTTCTAAAGAAACCCATATCGGACAGTCCTCACGGTTAGTATAATATGACTAAAGTGTAAGATTTCGAAAAAACAGGTTGAGTGAACTCGACCTTTTCTCCTTGGAGCGATGGAGGATGAGAGGTGACCTGATAGAGGTGTATAAGATGATGAGAGGCATTGATCGTGTGGATAGTCAGAGGCTTTTTCCCAGGGCTGAAATGGCTGCCACAAGAGAGCACAGTTTTAAGGTGCTTGGGAGTAGGTACAGAGGAGAAGTCAGGGGTAAGTTTTTTATTCAGAGAGTGGTGAGTGCGTGGAATGGGCTGCCAGTAACAGTGGTGGAGGTGGATACCATAAGGTCTTTTAAGAGACTTTTGGATAGGTACATGGAGCTTAGCAAAATAGAGGGCTATGGGTAAGCCTAATAATTTCTAAGGTAGGGACATGCTTGGCACAGCATTGTGGGCTGAAGGGTCTGTATTGTGCTGTAGGTTTTCTATGTTTCTATGTTGGAATATGAGGTGTTGTTATTTCAACCTGAGTTTGTCCTCATTGTGCCTGGAAGGAGGTCAGTGGGGAGCGATGATCGCTACAGAAATTGGAAATGGAGGGGGCATGTGCTTAGTGGTAGGATCCCAGTGAGGGTTGTAGAAGTTTTGGAGAATTATGTGCTGGATGCAGTGGCTTAGAGGGTGGTAGGTAAGGACAAGGAAAACTCTATCCCCGTTATGGCTTCAGGAAATTGGAGTGAGGGCAGATACCCAGGAAATGGATGAGATGCAAGAAAGGTTAGCATAAGTGGTGGAGCAGGGTAAGCTGTGAGGGTCAGGAGGTTTATAAAAGATATCTGTAGACAGTCTTTTTCTACAGATGGAGACAGAGATAGCAAGAAAGGGGAGATAGGTGTCAGAGGTAGAGAAAGTGAATTTGAGGGCAGATTGGAAGTTAGAGGCAAAGTAAAATTGAAGAGCTCAGCATGTGTGCAGAAAGAAGCACCAATGCAGTCATCAATGTAGTACAGAAATGCTCCCCAAAGCTTCCTAAAGTGCAGAGATAACCATTAGTGAAGAAGGCTGCGGACATAATGAACTTCTTTCGCTTCTTGCGGAAACCGATTGATGGAATCATGAAGCAAGTACTCCAGTGTCTCTATTTAGCGCGGGGTTTGAGAGATTTAGTATATTAGTAAGGGTGCTTACAAATTTCTGTAGATGCATGGTGGAGGGTGTTATGACTGGTTGCATCACAGTCTGCTAAGGATGCTCCAATGCACAGAATCGCAAGAGGCTGCAGAAGTTTGCAGACACAGCCAGCTCCACCCTCCCCACTATTGAGGAGATCATCGAGAGGCAGTGTCTCAAGAAAGTATACCCAAGGCTGGGCCACACCCTTCTCTTGTTCCTACCGTCAGGGAGGAGTCCAGGTGCAGACTCAGTGATTCAGAAACAGCTCTTCTCTTACCATCTGATTTTCGAAGAGTCCGTGGATCTATGTACATTACTTTATTCATTTTTTGTCACACTCTTTAGTTACGTGATTTTTTTGTAATTTCATATTATTGCACTGTTCTGCTGCCACAAAACAATGGATTTCACATCATTTAAGTCATTGATAATAAATCTGATTCTTGTTCAAGATTCTGCACTACTGCTTTCTTTATGTCAAAATGCCCTAGTGTACGAGCACACTCCACACTTTTCTGACATTCCTCCACATCCTTCTCCTCAGTACGGATGCAACGTACTTATTCCAGACCATGACACGTCTTCTGCCATTCCCTCCTTTATCTTTGAATGGTCCTGCCCTCTCCTTAGTTATCTTCTTGTTTCAATGTATGTATGGAATGCCTTGAGTTTCCCTTTAATCCTACTTGCCAAGGTCTTGTTATAGCCCCTCCTGGCTCTCCTAATTCCCTTCTTGAGTTGTTTTCTAGCTTTTTTCCTTTCTTCAGATTGGTGGATTGTGACTAGTGGTGTCCCACAAGGATCTGTTCTGGGACCTCTACTTTTCGTGATTTTTATTAACGACCTGGATGTGGGGGTAGAAGGGTGGGTTGGCAAGTTTGCCGACAACACAAAGGTTGGTGGTGTTGTAGATAGTGTAGAGGATTCTCAAAGATTGCAGAGAGACATTGATAGGATGCAGAAGTGGGCTGAGAAGTGGCAGATGGAGTTCAACCCAGAGAAGTGTGAGGTGGTACACTTTGGAAGGACAAACTCCAAGGCAGAGTAAATGGCAAGATACTTGGTATTGTGGAGGAGCAGAGGGATCTGGGGGTACATGTCCACAGATCCTTGAAAGTTGCCTCACAGGTGGATAGGGTAGTTAAGGAAGCTTATGGGGTGTTACCTTTCATAAGTCGAGGGATAGAGTTTAAGAGTCGTGATGTAATGATGCAGCTCTATAAAACTCTGGTTAGGCCACACTTGGAGTACTGTGTCCAGTTCTGGTCACCTCCCTATAGGAAGGATGTGGAAGCATTGGAAAGGGTACAGAGGAGATTTACCAGAATGCTGCCAGGTTTAGAAAGTATGCATTATGATCAGAGATTAAGGGAGCCAGGGCTTTACTCTTTGGAGAGAAGGAGGATGAGAGGAGACATGATAGAGGTGTACAAGATAATAAGAGGAATAGATAGAGTGGATAGCCAGCGCCTCTTCCCCAGGGCACCACTGCTCAATACAAGAGGACATGGCTTTAAGGTAAGGGGTGGGAAGTTCAAGGGGGATATTAGAGGAAGGTTTTTTACTCAGAGAGTGGTTGGTGCGTGGAGTGAGTGGTGGAGGCAGATACACTAGTGAAGTTTAAGAGACTGCTAGACAGGTATATGGAGGAATTTAAGGTGGGACTTATATGGGAGGCAGGGTTTGAGGGTTGGCACAATATTGTGGGCCGAAGGGCCTGTACTGTGCTGTACTATTCTATGTTCTATGTTCTCAAAGCCGTGACTTGATTTCAGCTTCTAAAATATTACATTTCTTTTTCCTTCTTAATCAAATTCGTCACCTCTTCTCATCCAGTTACTTTACCTTGCCATCCTTGTCCTTCCTACTTACCAGAACATACCTATCTTGAACTCTGTGTAGTTGGTGTTTAAATACACCATACGTGTCAGAAGTGGGATTGCCCAAAAACAGATATTCCCCATTTGTCTTCAGTAATTTTTCTTCTCCAATTTAAACACTCCTGCAAACTCAATATTTATTCTGCTTTATAGCTATCCTAAAATTTAAAGAGTTTAATTAAGAAAATAAATTTAAGAATGGTAACTGTTCCTGAATTGTTCTCCTACTCTCAGTCACCTGGCCAGGCTCACTTCCCAACACTAGGTCCAATATTGCCTCTTCTCTAATTGGACTATCAAGTACTGATTTAAGAAATCCACTTGGTTGCACCTGATAAATTCTTTGTCGTCTAAACCTTTTGTATTGAGAAGGCCCCAGTCTTCATTAGGGAATTTGAAACCAATCACTAGAAAAACATTATGTTTTTACACCTTTCCCTAAATTGCCTTCATATTTGTTCTTCTATGTCCCAAATACAATTGGGGATAAGGGTGGTGTCTGTAGTATAATTCCATTGTACTCTCCAAGTCTAGGTTGCAGTGAGTGGTCCACTCAGCGGAGAAGATCTTTGACTGTCAACAAAGAAAAAAGCTGAAAACAATTATTGCTGACTCCACCAATCCTAGCAGTCAGCTATTTGAGATGCTACAAGTCCATTACCACAAGGACTGCACATCATCTCTGAAGTTTCTTTCCTGTAGCTATCCAGTTTCACAACAAAACTCACTCAGGTGCAATACCCTGACCAACCCTGCAGTATGGTCTCTCCTGTTCTCCTTGTTCATATGTTCACCTTTGTTTAAGTTTTATTATTGACGTTTGAGCACGTGACCATTCTACTAATTAGAGTCACAGAAAAGTAAAGCATAGAAACAGGCCCTTTGGCCCATCTCGTCCATGTGAACCATTTAATCTGTCTACACCAATTGACCATAGGCCTCCAAACCACGACAATCCATGTGCCTATCCAAACTTCCCTTAAACGTTAAAATTGAGTTCACATGCACTACTTGTGCTGGCAGCTTGTTCCACACACTTAGGGCCCTCTGAGTGAGGAAGCTTCACCATGTTTCTCTTGAAATGCTCACCTTTCACCCTTAACCCATGACCTCTAGTTGTAGACCAATCCAAACTCAGTGGAAAAGGTATATTTTGTATACCTTTATCAAATCTCCTCTCAGCTTTCTACATTCCAAGGAATAAAGTCCTAACGTATTCAATTTTTCCATATAACTCAGGTCCTCCAAGCTCAGCAACATCCTTGTAAATCTTCTCTGCACTCTTTCAACCTTATGTACATCTTTCCTGTAGGAAGGTGACTAAAACTGCACACAATACTACAAATTAGGTCTCATCAATGTCTTACACAACTTCAACATAGCATCCCATCTCCTGTGCTCGGTACAAACAAGAGAAAATCTGCAGATGTTGGAAAACAAAGCAACAGCCACAAGATGCTGGAGGAACTCAGCAGGCCAGGAGCATCTATGGAAAAAAGGTAGTAGTATCTTTGCAGGGTGAACTAGTGAAACACCTGTCCCTACACCTCCTCCCTCACTACCATTCAGGGCTCCAAACTGTCCTTCCAGCTAAGGTGATACTTCACCTGTGAGTCTGCTGGGGTGATACATCCAGTGCTCCCAGTGTGGCCTCCTGTCTATCAATGAGACCGATGTAGATTGGGAGACTGTTTCACCAAGCACCTACGCTCCATCAGCCAGAAGAAGGGGAATCTCCCAGTGGCCACCTATTTTAATTCCACTTCCCATTCCCATTCCGACACGTCAATCCATGGCCTCCTCTACTGTTGCAATGAGGCCAAACTCAAGCTGGAGGATTAATGTCTTACATTCCGCCTGGGTAGCCTCCAACCTGATGGCATTCACATTGATTTCTTGAACTTCTGGTAATGCCCCCCATCTCCACTATTCTCCATCCCCCTCTCCTTCTCTCACCTTACCTCCTTGCATGCCCATTGCCTCCCTCTGGTGCTTCTCCCCCCTTTCTTTCTTCCATGGCCTTGTGTCCTCTCCTATCAGACTCCCCCTTCTCCAGCCCTATATCTCTTTCACCAGTCAACTTCCCAGATCTTCACTTCATCCCTCCCCCTCCCAGATTCACCAATCACCTTGTGTTTCTCCCCTCCCTCCCCCCACTTTTTAAATCTGCTCTTCATCTTTTTTCTCCAATCCTGCTGAAGAGCCTTGGCCGGAAACATCAACTGTACTTTTTTCTATAGATGGTGCCTGGCCTTCTGAGTTCCTCCAGCATTTTGTGTGTGTTGTCCTGTACTCAGTACTTTGATTTATGAAGGCCGATATGCCAAAAGATTTCTTTGTGACCCTATCCACCTGTGACACCACTTTCAATGAATTCTGGACCTATACTCCCAGATTTTGTTGTTGCACTGCACTCCTCAGTGCCCTACGTTCTCTGTGTAAGACCCACCCTGGCTGGTCCACCGAAGTGTAACACCTTGTACTTATCTGCATTCAATTCCATTTGCCATTTTTCAGCCCATTTTCCCAGCTGGTCCAGATACTGCTGCAAGCCATGATAATCTTCCCCGCTGTCCGTTACACCCCAATCTTGGTGTCACCCCCAAATTTGCTGATCCAGTCAATGATATTACCATCCAGATCATTGATGTAGATGACAAACAACAGCAGACCCAGTACTGATCGTTGCGGCACTGCACTTGTCACAGGGCTGCAGTCAGAAGTGACTATCTGCTTCCACAAATCCAATGTCTAATCTAATTTTCTACCTCATCTTGAATGTCCAGCGATTGAACCTATTCAACCAATGTCCCAAGCGGGACCTTGTCAAATGCCTTGCAAAAGTCCATGTAGACGCTAACCACTGCTTTGCCTTCATCAACTTTCCTTTAACTTCCATAGCAAACTCTATAAGATTCGTTAGACACTACCTACCATGCACAAAGCCATGATGACTATCCTTAATCAGCCCATGTCTATCCATATACTTATATATTGGGTACTTTAGAATACCTTCCAATAATTTTCCTACAACTGATGTCAGACTCACGGGCCTATAATTTCCTGGTTTAGTTTTAGAGCCTTTCTTAAACAACAGAACAACATTGGCTATCCTCCAATCCTCTAGTACCTCACTTGTCGCTATGGATGATTTAAATATCTCTGCTAAGACGCTGGCAATTTCTGCACTTGGCTCCTGCAGGGTCCAAGGGAACACCTTGTCAGGCCCTGGGAATTTATGCACCCTAATTTACCTGAAGCCAGCAAACACCTCCTCCTCTCTAATCAGTACAGGGTCCGTGAAGCTAATGGCATTTTGCCTCACTTCTGCAGGCATCTCCTCAGCAAATACAGATGCAAAAATATCATTTAAGATTTTGCCCATCTCTTTTGGATTACCATTGCAATCTTCCAGAGGACCAGTTTTCTCCCTTGCAATCCTTTTGCTCTTAATTTATCTTTAGAAGCCCTTAGGATTCTCTTTCACCTTGTCTGCAAGGGCAACCTCATGCCTTCTTTTAACCCTCCTGATTTCTTTCTCAAGTGTTCCCTTGCACTTCCTATACTCATAGTCATATTCATACGTTATTTATCCCGGGAGAAATTGGTTTTCGTTACATTTGAACCATAAATAATTAAATAGTAATAAAACTATAAATAATTAAATAGTAATATGTAAATTATGCCAGGAAATAAGACTAGGACCAGCCTATTGGCTCAGGGTGTCTGACCCTCCAAGTGAGGAGTTGTAAAGTTTGATGGCCACAGGCAGGAATGACTCCTTATGACGCTCTGTGCTGCATCTCGGTGGAATGAGTCTCTGGCTGAATGTACTCCTGTGCCCACCCAGTCCATTATGTAGTGGATGGGAGACATTGTCCAAGATGGCATGCAACTTGGACAGCATCCTCTTTTCAGACACCACCGTGAGAGAGTCCAGTTCCATCCCCACAACATCGCTGGCCTTACGAATGAGTTTGTTGATTCTGTTGGTGTCTGCTACCCTCAGCCTGCTGCCCCAGCACACAACAGCAAACATGATTGCACTGGCCACCACAGACTCGTAGAACATCCTCAGCATCGTCCGGCAGATGTTAAAGGACCTCAGTCTCCTCAGGAAATAGAGACAGATCTGACCCTTCTTGTAGACAGTCTCAGTGTTCTTTGACCAGTCCAATTTATTGTCAATTCATATCCCCAGGTATTTGTAATCCTCCACCACGTCCACACTGACCCCCTGGATGGAAACAGGGGTCACCGGTACCTTAGCTCTCCTCAGGTCTACCACCAGCTCCTTAGTCTTTTTCACATTAAGCTGCAGATAATTCTGCTCACACCATGTGATAAAGTTTCCTACCGTAGCCCTGTACTCAGCCTCATCTCCCTTGCTGATGCATCCAACTATGGCAGAGTCATCCGAAAACTTCTGAAGATGACAAGACTCTGTGCAGTAGTTGAAGTCCGAGGTGTAAATGGTGAAGGGAAAGGGAGACAAGACAGTCCCCTGTGGAGCCCCAGTGCTGCTGATCACTCTGTCGGACACACAGTGTTGCAAGCACACGTACTGTGGTCTGTCAATCAGGTAGTCAAGAATCCATGACACCAGGAAAACATCCACCTGCATCGCTGTCAGCTTCTCCCCCAGCAGAGCAGGGCGGATGGTGTTGAACGCACTGGAGAAGTCAAAAAACATGACCCTCACAGTGCTCGCTGGCTTGTCCAGGTGGGCGTAGACACTTTTCAGCACGTAGACGATGGCATCTTCAACTCCTAGTCGGGGCTGGTGGGCGAACTGGAGGGGATCTAATTGTGGCCTGACCATAGGCCGGAGCAGCTCCAGAACAAGTCTCTCCAGGGTCTTCATGATGTGGGAGGTCATTGCCACCGGTCTGTAGTCATTGAAGCCGCTGGGGCACTGCGTTATCGGCACAGGGACAAGGCAGGACGTCTTCCACAGTACAGGAACCCTCCGGAGCCTCAGGCTCAGGTTGAAGACATGGCGAAGTACTCCACATATCGGGGGGGGGGGCGCAGGCTTTGAGTACTCTGCTGCTGACTCCATAAGCACCTCATTTGTTCCTGCCTGCTTATACTTGCAATGCACCTCCTTTTTTTCTTACCCAGGGCCTCAATATGTCTTGAGTGCCAAGGTTCCCTGCAGTACACCTGTAATCTTTACCTTTTATTCTGACAAGTATATGCAAGCTTTGTACTCTCAATATTTCACTTTTGATGGCCTCTTACCTACCAAGTACACCTTTGTGAGAAAACAACCCATCCCAATTCACATTTGCCAGATCCTTTCTGATGCCATCAAAATTGGCCTTTCTCCAATTGAAAATCTCAACCCAAGGACCAGACCTATCCTTTTCCATAATTACCTTGAAACCAACGGCATTTTGATCACTAGATGCAAAGTGATCCCTTACACAAACTTCTGTCACCTGCCCTGTCTCATTCCCAGATCAAGTACCACACGGTCTCTTGTTGGGACCTCTACATACTGAACACATTTGACAAACTCTACCCCATCTAGTCCCTTTACAGTATGAGATTCCCAGTCAATATGTGGAATGTTAAAATCACCTGCTATAGTAACCTTATGTTTTACGCCACACTCTGAGGTCACTCGTAAACTTATTCACCTAAGTCCTTCGGAATGTTGAGGGGTTCTGTGGTATAGCCCTATTAACATGTTCATACCTTTCTTATTCCTCAGTTTTCCCCTAAAGCCTCACTAGACGAGTTCTCCCAGTCTGTACTAACTGAGCACTGCCGTGACATTTTCTATGATTAGTATTGCCAGTCCTCCTCCTTTAATCTCTCCTACTCTGTTGCATCTAAAACAATGGAACCCCGAAATATTGAGCTGCTAGTCCTGTCCATCCTGCAGCCAAGTCTTACTAATGGCTAAACAACACATAACTCATCAGGGGTGATTGATAACCGCCTAAGGTAGAAGGAGATGAGTTATTAACTTCAAACTTTCTGCATAATCACTCAAAGCGTTGAACTGCATGTGCATGTAATGAGAGCTCTATAACTCATCTCCTTCTACCTTAGGCCATGAACTTATCATTCACCTCTGCTGTGGACACTTTCTGGAGGTCCAAGATCCATGTGCTCCACAACTGCTGGACTAAGTGTGTAAATGTAGGAGGAGACAATGTTGAAAAATAAATGTGCTAGGTTTTCTAAAATTGACTCCTTCTACCTCAGGCCACGAACTTATCAATCACCCCTCGTAAAAGGTGTTTCGAAGGCCGGTTGATCTTAAGGTATAGGAATAAAGTCTCAAAAACATAACACAGCTTTGACTTAAGGATGAAGACTAGCTGGCAAAAGGAGGGATGTAGTGAAGATAAGCTACTCTGGGCCTTATCGCCAGTCTACCAGACTCTATTGTCCATCACCTCTGCCATCTCAGTCAGTCTGCCAGCACATCATCCTCTCAGCATTCCAAAGGGCACTTCCCTTTCTGACTTCTACCTCTCTGAAACTCTGTTCCCCTCCTCACAGCACCTTCCTGCACGACTGCTGGATCTGCAGCCCTGCCCTCTCGCACTTCCCTTCCCAACAATCAGAACCACAAACAGTCCTTCCAGGCAAACCAGCAATTCATTTGCACTTTTTCCAGTCTTGTGTACTGCATCAGTGTTTGGAATATGGTTTCCTTCATTCTGCACAAACCAAAAGCAGATTTAGTGGTTGTTTCACTGAACATTCCCATTCAATGTGTGAAGGTAGCAATAGGTACATTTAACGTCAGAGAAATGTACATAATATACATCCTGAAATTCTTTTTCTTCGCAAACATCCACAAAAACAGAGGATTGCCCCAAAGAATGAATGACAGTTAAATGTTAGAACCCCACAGCTTCCCCCACCAGCTCCCTTCCCTCCTGTGCATAAACGGCAGCAAGCAACAATCCACCCTCCCCACCGGCAAAAGAAAGCATCGAGCTCTCAAGCGTGAGCAAAGCAACAGCAAAGACACAGACTTGCATTTACCCCAAAAACTTTGTGTTTCACCCAGTATTCGACATACCACAGGCTCTCTCTCTCCCAAATAAGTGAGAAAGATGTTTCTCCTTTTCACAGCGAAAGGGGAGACATAACAAACAACTCGTTGGTTTACGATGTTAAAGGTCCATTGGATTGCTTTTTCCAAGCTCTGTGCCCAAAGATCTCGGATCTCCGGGCACACAGCCAGAGATCTTCCATCTCGCACAACACAACGATCTCCTGCCCGGACACCGACCTTCGATCCCCCCCAACTCTAGAGCCATGAGATCGCAAAATTTTGAAGGCGAGCTGAGCTCTTAGGCCAAGCCCTTAGTGTGTCGAATAACAGCCAGTCATGAAAGCCCGAGAGCAGGTCCCATTCCCAAAAAGAACCATAGTCAGCGTGTACCTCCAGGTCAGGGTCTTCAAAAGAACCCTGAAGGGAAAAATAAAGATATTAAAGATGGAAATAGAGCTGTTTCTGAAGGTGCAAGCAAAGGTGTCACCGTTAGGTGCCATTAATCCTCCTAAGGTGACCCCAAATCTTCAGTCACCTGTCACATTAGGCATCCCACTCTCCCTTTGATCTACCTTTAGCCTCCTCCACTATTTCAGCACAAAGTCAAAGCACAGCATGACATCTTCTGTCTAGGCATGTTACACCCCTCAAAGCTCAGCTTTGAACTCAACAATTTCACATCATTCACCATTCCAATTTTGTATCTGACATTTTCAGCCTCCTCTATCATATTTCATATTTCATTCTCCTTTTCCTTGCTTTCTTCCTCTGGACCTTCCCCTTGCCCTCTCTCTGAGCCAGCACCTCCACTTGTGGCAGTCAACCTCTCATGGTCTTGTTCTATCTCATATATGTCCTCCTCCTGCAATTTAGAAATTGTTTAATTTCAAACTGTCATAGCCTTGCAGGGTCGACTCAATATCTCCACACAGATGCTGCCTCATATGCTGGATGTTTCCCCTCCTACCACTCCTCACAGTCCCCCACCCTGCTCTCATGACTATACCCCTTCCCCACACGAAACCACCACGGTGGGCTTCACAGCTGAACAGGTGAGAAGACAGCTGAAACGTCTCAACCCAAGCAAGGTTGCAGGACCGGATGGTGTCAGTACCAGGGTGCTCAAAGCCTGTGCCCCTCAGCTATGTGGAGTACTTCGCCATGTATTCAACCTGAGCCTGAGGCTCCGGAGGGTTCCTGTGCTGTGGAAGACGTCCTGCCTCGTCCCTGTGCCGAAGACGCCGTGCCCCAGCGGCCTCAATGACTACAGACCGGTGGCATTGACCTCCCACATCATGAAGACCCTGGAGAGACTTGTTCTGGAGCTGCTCCGGCCTATGGTCAGGCCACACTTAGATCCCCTCCAGTTCGCCTACCAGCCCTGACTAGGTGTTGAGGATGCCATCGTCTACCTGCTGAACTGTGTCTAGCCCACCTGGACAAGCCAGCGAGCACTGTGAGTGTCATGTTTTTTGACTCCTCCAGTGCGTTCAACACCATCCGCCTTGCTCCGCTGGGGGAGAAGCTGACAGCTGACGTGGATTCTGGATTACCTGACTGGCAGACCACAGTACGTGTGCTTGCAACACTGTGTGTCCGACGGAGTGATCAGCAGCACTGGCGCTCCACAGGGGACTGTCTTGTCTCCCTTTCTATTCACCATTTACACCTTGGACTTCAACTACTGCACAGAGTCTTGTCCTCTTCAGAAGTTTTCCGATGACTCTGCCATAGTTGGATGCATCAGCAAGGGAGATGAGGCTGAGTACATGGCTACGGTAGGAAACTTTATCACATGGTATGAGCAGAATTATCTGCAGCTTAATGTGGAAAAGACTAAGGAGCTGGTGGTAGACCTGAGGAGAGCTAAGGTACCGGTGACCCCTGTTTCCATCCAGGTGGTCAGTGGAGGATTACAAATACCTGGGGATACAAATTGACAATAAACTGGACTGGTCAAAGAACACTGAGGCTGTCTACAAGAAGGGTCAGAGCCGTCTCTATTTCCTGAGGAGACTGAGGTCCTTTAACATCTGCCAGACGATGCTGAGGATATTCTACGAGTCTGTGGTGGCCAGTGCTATCATGTTTGCTGTTGTGTGCTGGGGCAGCAGGCTGAGGGTAGCAGACACCAACAGAATCAACAAACTCATTCGTAAGGCCAGTGATGTTGTGGGGATGGAACTGGACTCTCTGACAGTGGTTTCTGAAAAGAGGATGCTGTCCAAGTTACATGTAGTCTTGGTCAATGTCTCCCATCCACTAGATAATGTACTGGGTGGGCACAGGAGTACATTCAGCCAGAGACTCATTCCACCGAGATGTAACACAGAGCGTCATAGGAAGTCATTCTTGCCTGCGGCCATCAAACTTTACAACTCCTCCCTTGGAGGGTCAGACATCCTGAGCCGATAGGCTGGTCCTGGACTTATTTCCATCTGGCATAATTTACATATTATTATTTAATTATTTATGGTTTTATATTGCTATATTTATACTCTATTCTTGGTTGGTGCAACTGTAACGAAACCCAATTTCCCTCGGGATCAATAAAGTATGACTTTGACTATGACTATGTTTCTTATCGCACTGAAAAAATTTCTGTGTTAAATTAAACAAGGTTGTAAGATTTAATCATCCAGTTATTACAATTTGTCTGCTAATTTCCAGTGCAACTATTTTACTTATCAAGTTCCTGAACTGTACAAGACAAATTCCTCAGGAATCATGGAAAAGTTTCTCAGGATCCTGAGATCGTTTGCCTTGATTTGTGTTTATGGTGGAGAAAAATACATCAAATATTTAGCCAAACAATCAAAGATTTACGATCACTGTTGTTTAGTCAAAATATGTAGCTATTTTGCATGGCTGTTTACAGTGCAGTGGGGAGACTGTGATTGGCTCCAAAAATCCTTTAAGTCTGGTTTTCTCATTTCCCTGGTTTTGGATTATGTTGTATCCGTGCTGTTTTTACCTTGGAGCCCTACTGCTGAGTGCCAGTGGAGACTGGAGCCTCAAATTGCTTGGCACAATCTCTCTCATTGCCAGTGTAAAGTACAAATGGCTACTGTGCATATTCACAGTGGCCACAATGTGCCGGTCAGCTCACACAAGGAACTGGAAGAGGAACAAAGAGGGCTTCTGTGTATTGTGATTTTGTGTTGTATGAAGGCACCACGTCACCTAGTCTTTGACAGAGTCAATAGAAACATAGAAAACTGCAGCACAGAAACAGGCCCTTCAACCTAATGCTAATCTAATTAAGCTAATGACAGCTAATCTCTTCTGCTTGCATACAGCCCATATCCCTCCATTCTCTGCATGGACAGGCGCCTATCTAAAAGCCTCTATCATACCACTTCCATCATATTAGCTTCCACCACCATCCTTGTAAGTGCATCCCAGACAGCTATCTCACACTTTGCAAAAAAGTCTGCTACATCTCACAAAAACCTCTGCCCAGACCTACTTCAAAAAACATGTCCTCTAGTGTTATCCATTTCAAACCTGTCCACTCTATCTGTGCTTCTCAGACTTTTATAAACTTCTATCAGGTCTCCCTTCAGTCACCAGTATTCCAGAGAAACATACCTAATTTGTCAAATCATGCCCTATAATCCAGGTTGCAGCTTAGTGAACTCCTCCAAAGCCTTCACATCCTTCGTATTAGAGAGCATCCTAACCAGAATTTTATAAAGTTGCAACATAGTGTAACTTCCTAGCTCTTGAACTCAATGCCTCAACTAATAAAAGCAAGCATGTCATACATCTTCTTTACCACTATGTCAAATCGTGTGATGTTCAGAGAGCTGTGGACTTGGACCCCAAATCCCTCTGTATATCAACGCTGTTAATGATCCTCCTATTAACTCTGTACATTTCCTTTAATTCTGATCTCCCAAAGTACAACACCTCACACTTGCTCAGAATAAAACTCGCCTGCCATTTCTTTGCCTATGTATGCGACTGAATTATAATCCTTTATCCTCTGGCAATCTTCTAGACTGCCACTAAACTTTCTAACGTACCCATTGAAGAGGTCCCAGTACAGATCCCTGTGGAACACCGCCAGCCAGACGAAGCTCCATTAACTACTACTCTTGTCTTCTATGGGTAAGACCATTCTAAATCTAAATGACAAAATCACCATGGATCCTATTTTCTTTATTCTTCTGGCTGAGGCTACCATGAAGAACTTCGTCAAACTGTAAGGGACCGGTGAACCATTGTCGTCTTAGGTTTTTGTTTAATTGGAACGACTAAGTAATTTGAGTTCTTCTCCAGAAAAGAATTTGCTTTCCAATGGCTGGGAGTATTTGAAGGTGAACGGGTACCCAAGTGACTTAATTACTGATTTACAATTACTAGAAGCTGATTCCACTGCATGGGGAGACCTGGATCTGGGCAATAGAATCTGCAAAATGCACCCAGGTTCTGCTGGTTAGGAGACACTTCTGCACATTGGGACTTGGAAATCTATTTCAAATCTGTTGGGACTCCTGAGGAACATCAACATGTCTGTCCCCAGACTTGGTGGAATCTATGGCAAGTTATGAGAGAGGTAAGAAAGGAGATTGCTGGGTCCTTAACAGAGTACTTGTATTGTACAAGTGAGGTGATAGAGAATTGGAGAAGAGCCAATGTTGTTCCTCCATTTAAGAAGGTGAATAGAGACAGAGCAGGAAGGATAGGCTAGTGAGCCTTACATCAGGGAGAGGGAAATTATTGGAAAAGATTACCAGGGATATGATCTACACACTTCTGGAAAAGCATGGACTTATTGCATTAGGGATAGTCATCATGATTTTGTGCAGGGAATGTCATATTTTATACACTGGATTGAGTTTCTTGAGAAGGTAACAAAGGTGATTAATGAGGATAAGGCAGTAGAGATTGTTGACGTATATTTTAGTAAAGCTTTCAAGGTCCTCAGAGCAGGCAGATCCAGAAGATTAAGATATGTGGGATCCATCCAGACTTCATAGACTGGATTCAAAATTGGCTTGGCCATGGAAGACAGAGGGTAGCGATGGAGGGGTGTTTCCTGACAGGATGTGTGTGGCCTTTGGTGTTCCTTAAGCATCTGTGCTGTGATCTTTTGTTTGCAATTTATATTGCTGATTCCGATGAAAATTTTGTGTAAACCAATTTGCAAAATTATAAATGACATGAAAATTGGTAGAGTTGTGCATAGTGAAAAAAGTTGTCAAAGGATTCAATAAGATATAGTCAAGTTGGAAATAAGGGTCGAGAATTTTAGATGTGGTTTAATCCAGACAAATGTGATCTGTTCTATGTTGTGAAGCCAAGTATATGGGGAAAGTATACAGTAATTGACAGGACCTTCAGGAGTATTGATACACATTATGTACAATACAATAGCTTGAGTTTTATTGGGATCTTGGAGTGGAAATGGCAACACAAGTGGACATGGTGATAAAGAAGGTATCTGGGATCTTGCCTTTATTGAGCATAAAAATCTGGAAGTCATGTTGCAGCTGTATAAAGCTTGTTAGGCCACATCTGGAATATTATGTGAAGTTCTGGTTGTCGCATGCTTGAAGGATGAGGAGGCTTTCATGAGGGTGCAGAAGAGGTTCACCAGGATGCCAGCTGGATTAGGGCTATTAGCTATAAGAAGTTGGAATAACTTACATCATTGCCTCTGGAGTGTTAGAAGCTGAGGAGAAACCTGAAATAAGTAAATAAAGTTATGGGATGTATACATAGGGCAGATGGCATCTTTTTCCTAGGGTGGAAATGTCAAATACTGGAGGCCATAGTTTAAGGTGAGATGGGGAAAGTTTAAACGAGATTTATGTTGTTTTTACACAGAGACAGGTGAGCGCCTGGAATACACAGAGACAGGTGAGTGCCTGGGAAAGTGGTAGAAGTAGATATGATAGAGGTATTTAGCACAGTTGCTTGAACAGACAGGGAAGGGTTGATATCGACCATGTATGGTTTAAATTGACATCATGTTTGGCACAGATGTCATTGGCTGACAAGTCTATTCCTGTGCTCTACATTTCCTGTGTTAATGGTAATAGATGCTGGACTAGTTTTATATTTGGAATTCACATTGATGAGTTTCTCTCATAAACAAGACGGGTGAACTTAGAGCATGGATCGATACGTGGAACAGTGACTTTGTGGTCATTATAGAGACTTGGATGTCTCAGGAGCAGGAATGGCTGCTGAGTGTGCCAGGCTTTAGAAGTTCCAAAAAAAAACAGGGAGGGAGGCAAAAGAGGTGGGGACATTGCTAATTAGGGATAGTGTCACGGCTGCAGAAAAGGAGGAAGTCATGAAAGGATGGTCTACTGAGTCAGTGTGGGTGGAAGTCAGAAACAGGAAAAGGGGCAATAACTCTACTGGGTGTTTTTATAGACCCCCCAGTAGTAACAGGGATATATAGTAATAAGGAGCATATAGGGAGGCAGATTCTGGAACAGTGCAATAATAATAGGGTTGTGATGGGAGACTTTAACTTTCCTAATATTGATTGGCATCTCCTTAGTGCAAGGGGTTTAGATGGGGTGGAGTTTGTCAGGTGTGTTCAGGAAAGTTTCCTGACACAATACATAGATAAGCCAACCAGAGGAGAGGCTGCACTTGATCTGGGATTGAGAAATGAACCTGGTCAGGTGTCAGGTCTCTCAGTGGGAGAGCATTTTGGAGATAGTGACCACAATTCTATCTCCTTCACCATAGCACTGGAGAGGGATAGGAGTAGACAATTTGGGAAAACATTTAATTGGGGTAGGGGGAAATATATTGCTATTAGGCAGGAACTTGGGAGCAGATGTTCATAGGGAAATGCATGGCAGAAATGTGGCTCAAATATTCAGAGAACATTTGCATGGGGTTCTGCATAGGTATGTTCCATTGAGGCAGGGAAAGGATGGTAGAGTTAAAGAAACATGGTGTAAAAAGTATGTAGAAAATTTATTTAAAAAGAAAAGAAAAGCTTACAAAAGGTTCAAGAAACTAGGTACTGTTAGAGCTCTAGAAAATTACAAGATTACTAGGAAGGAGCTGAAGAATGAAATTAGGAGAGCCAGAAGGGGCCATGAGAAGGCCTTGGGGAGCAGGATTAAGGAAAACCTCAAGGCATTCTACAAGTATGTGAAGAGTAAGAGGATGAGCCGTGTCAGAATAGGACCAATCAGGTGCAATAGTGGAAATGTGTGCATGGAGTCGGAGGAGGTGGCAGAGGTACTTAATGAATACTTTGCACCAGTATTCACTAGGGAAAAAGACCTTGGCAACTGTAGGGATGACTTACAGCAGATTGAAATGCTTCAGCATATAGTCAGTAAGAAAGCGGATGTGCCCGAGCTTTTGGAAAGCATTAAGTTAGATAAGTCACCAGGACCAGATGAGATATACCTCAGGCTACTGTGGGAAGCGAGGGAGGAGATTGCTGAGTCTCTTGCAAAGATCTTTGCATCATCAATAGTGATGGGAGAAGTACCGGAGGATTGGAGGGTTGCAAATATTGTTCCCTTGTTCAAGAAAGGGAATAGAGATAACCCAGGAAATTATAGACCAGTGTAACGCTCAGCTATATTGGCTCGTAGTTATCTAGGGGAAACGCCGTCCGCCGCACACCTTGTCTCCGGTTATGTCGGTTGCTGTACCACTGCGACCTGATTCAGCTTCAAACATCAATTGTCAGCCAGCAGACAATGTACGTTTTACCAATTACACTTTATAGATATTACTAACTCTGTGAGATTAATAGAAGTTCAATACAGAAACGGAATGGAAATGGTGCCAGACATATCAAAGTTCAATTTCTTTGTGCACACGTTGGAACTTGGGGACCTCTTCGGGACCCCTCTGACCCGCCGACTCGCAGCTCGGGCCCACGCATAGTGATCAACCTGAGCTTTCCCCGCACGATCGTCGTCCTCACGGTCTCTCCTCCGACTCCCCGCCAAAAACCCCTGGTTCCCAGTCAATATGATCATCCTCATGGTCTCTCCTCCGACTCCCCGCCAAAAGCCCCTGGTTCCCAGTCAATATGATCATCCTCATGGTCTCTCCTCCGACTCCCCGCCAAAAGCCCCTGGTTCCCAGTCAATATGATCATCCTCATGGTCTCTCCTCAGACTCCCCGCCAAAAGCCCCTGGTTCCCAGTCAATATGATCATCCTCATGGTCTCTCCTCCGACTCCCCGCCAAAAGCCCCTGGTTCCCAGTCATATGAGACAGCATTATCACCCCAAGAAAGAATAACATGGACACCCATTGGTTCATTTACTCTGTTACCTGTTATAACCCAAGCAAAGTGCTAGCTGGAGACTTTCTCAGCATTTAACATAACAAAGAAGCCATTTTAATTAACATAGGCAGTAACATAAAAGAAGAAACCCCTTACACTAGTGAGCCTGACTTCAGTGGTGGGCAAGTTGTTGGAGAAGATTCTGAGAGGCAGGATTTATGAGCATTTGGAGAGACTGATTAGGTATAGTCAGCATTGTTTTGTCAAGGGCAGGTCATGCCTTACGAAATTGATTGAAGTGTTTGAAGATGTAACAAAACACGTTGATGAAGGTAGAGCAGTGGATATAATGTACATAGATTTCAGTAAGGCATTTGATAAGATTCCCCATGCAAGGCTCCTTCAGAAAGAAGGAGGCATGGGATCCAAGGAGACCTTGCTTTGTGGATCCAGAATTGGCTTGCTCACAGAAGGTAAAAGGTGGTTGTAGATGGTTCGTACTCTGCATGGAGGTCGGTGACCAGTGGTGTTCTGCAGAGATCTGTTCTGTGAGCCCTCCTCTTTGTGATTTTTATAAATGACCTGGATGAAGAAGTAGAAAGGTGGGTTAGTAAATCTGCTGATGACACAGTGATTGGGGGTGTTGTGGATAGTCTGGAGGGTTGTCAGAGGTTACAGTGGGACATCGATTAGATGTAAAACTGGGCTGAGAAGTGGCACATGGACTTCAACCCAGATAAGTGTGAAGTGGGTTATTTTGGTAGGTCGAATGTGAAGACAGAATATAATAAAAATGGTAAGAATTTTGGCAGTGTGGAGGATTTATGAGATCTTGGGGTTTATGTCGATAGGACACTCAAAGTTGCCCTGCAGGTTGACATTGTTGTTAAGAAGGCGTATGGTGTGTTGACATTCATCAACCGTGGGATTGTTCAAGAACAGTGACATAATGGTACAGCTATGTAAGATCTTGGTCAGACCTCACTTGGAGTACTGTGTTCAGCTCTGGTCACCTCACTGCAGAAAGGATGTGGATACCATAGAGAGAGTGAAGAGGAGATTTACAAGGATGCTGCCTGGATTGGAGAGTGTACCTTACGAGAATAGGTTGAGTGTACTTGGCCTTTTATTTTTGGAGTGATGGAGGATGAGAGGTGACCTGATAGAGGTATATAGGATGATGAGGGGCATTGATCGTGTGGATAGCCAGAGGCTTTTTCACAAGGCTGAAATGGCTAACACTAGGGGCATAGTTTTAAGGTGTTTGTACTGAGGGGATGTCAGGAGTAAACTTTTCACACAGGGGGTGGTAGGTGCATGGAATGGGCTGCCAGTGGTGATGGTGAAAGCAGTACAATAGTGTCTTTAAGAGCCTCTTAGATAGATACATGGAGCTTATAAAAATAGAGAGCTATGTGCTAGGCAGTTTCTAGAGTAGGTTACATGGTCGACACAACATTGGCCTACAATGTGCTGTAAATTTCTACATTCCATGTTCTATGTTCATTGAGCAAGAGTCTCACAGACTTACAGGGCAATGAGAGAAGATCTGAGCTGAAAGAATAGTAGAACAAGCTGAAGGAGCTGAATAGCCTGGTCTAGTTTCTTCGTGCTTTATTGTTTGGCAACTAATGAATTTGCATTATACCAACCCTGTGGGTTAAACCTGTAACATCAATCCATTTCACTGAGTGAGGGTAGTTTCTGTGTTGTTATTTCCATAGATGGATTTAATTTAGTTCAGACTGCAACTTAAAGCAAGTTTAAAACTTTTGAAAAGACAAAGGCAGTTCGGTGCACAAGGGAACTGAAGCTGATGCAGATATTTTTAATAATTTGAACCGCGCTGATGGTAACTGAAATACACGAACTATATCGTTGTATGGTCATAGATACTTCAAGATGAATTGCTTTTCTTGCTTCTTTGGAAAACTACCTCATTTGCCGTCTCATCTTACCCCAAGCAATTTAATTATCTATCTGTGTATATAAGATATTATCCATCTCTCTTTTACACCATCTTGAGACATACATACATTTCTTTCACCCATGTAAGAACAGGGCTCTTAAGGATTTAAGGCTGGAGTATGGGAGTACGTGCAGGGCTTGAACACTCACTTGAAGTCCCAGTAAACATTTGAGAATTTACAGTGAGCAATTCATACAGAGGCTGGGCAAACTACTCCAAAACTGTTTACAGAGAGTGGGTTCATTGTTTATTGCATGGAATATTAACATATTTGCAAGAAGTTAACTTCTTAAAGACTCCAGCTTTCTCCTTGCTTGGGATTGTGATGATTTGTCTTCCTGTGAACAGGAGCAGGGGTGGACTTTGTGCTTACTCAGTAAGACCACGGCAATCTTTTATGTTAATGCCAAGTTCCCGCACTGACCCTATTTCCTTCAATTCTCTTATTATCCAAGTATATTTAATCCTCTGCCCTGAAGGTGAGCCTCTACAGCCCACCTGAGTGGAGAATTTCAATGCCACACCACACTTAAGTGAAAAAATATATTTTCCTCTCTGATCTGTTACATTTGGTACTTTAATCTGTGTTTCTCAAGGAAACATTAGCTGCACATCTACTTGTCAAGCCTGTAAGAACTATCAATGTGGTAAAATTTTACTGAACTTTCTCCAAAATCACTTCATTACTGTGAAGTATGACAGATATTCCTCCAGTAAGTCCTACAACTTCAGTAGAGTCAACTTCTGAGGCCTTGATGTTGTGGCACTCTGGGGCATGATCAACAGCTCGCCCCAGTATTCCTAGCAGCCAGTGCTACTTATTGTTCTTGTTTTAAAATGCATTCACAGTGTGCGTGTTCAGTAGAATTATGGTGAGATGTTCAAGTTCAATTACTTTAGCTTGAGTTGCTCACTTGTGAGTTTGTGAGCCACCCTGAATGTAATCGAGGTGTGTAATAATCTCCTCCTCCATCTGTAGGTGATAATCACCTCCTCCATCTGTAGGTGACTGAGTAGTTGTCACCGAGCTGTTGCGCTCTGTTTGTTATTGTGCTTGTTGCAATGAACAGGAGTCAGATACTAGAGAGTATCCTTGTGGCTGACCTCTTAACAATAAGTACTCCTGTTTGAGTACTGTTTGGGGGGCGGGGGACAGCCTACCTTGGGGAAGCAACAGTGGCCATGCCTCTGGCGCAGAGTCCGACCCTGTGGCTCAGAAGGGTAGGGAAAGGAAGAGGAAGGCAGTAGTGATAGGGGACTCTATACTTAGGGGGTCAGACAGGCGACTCTATGGACACAGGAAAGAAGCAAGGATGGTAGTTTTCCTCCCAGGTGCCAGGGTCCGGGATGTTTCTGATCGCATCTACGATATCCTGAAGTGGAAAGGAGAACTGCTAAATGTTGTGGTACGTATTGGTACCAACGACACAGGTAGGAAAAGGGAGGAGGTCCTGAAAGCAGACTACAGGGAGTTAGGAAGGAAGTTGAGAAGCAGGACCACAAAGGTAGTAATCTCAGGATTACTGCCTGTGCCACGTGACAGTGAGTATAGGAATACAGTGAGGTGGAGGATAAATGCGTGGCTGAGGGATTGGAGCAAGGGGCAAAGGTTCAGATTTCTGGATAATTGGGACCTCTTCTGGGACAGGTGTGACCTGTACAAAAAGGATGGGTTGCACTTGAATCCGAGGGTGACCAATATCCTGGTGGGGAGGTTTGCTATTGGGGAGAATTTAAACTAGAATTGCTGGGGGGTGGGAACCGAACTGAAGAGACGGAGGAAGAGGCAGTTGGCTCACAAATAGAGGAAGCTTGTAGACAGTGCAAGAGGGAGGATAGGTAGGTGATAGAGAAGGTACGCGCTCAGACCAATGGTTTGAGATGTGTCTATTTTAATGCGAGGAGTATTATGAATAAAGCGGATGAGCTCAGAGCGTGGATCAGTACTTGGAACTATGATGTTTTGACCATTACAGAGACGTGGATGGCTCAGGGACAGGAATGGCTACTTCAAGTGCCAGACCTTATATGTTTCAGAAAGGACAGGGAGGGAGGCAAAAGAGGTGGGGGCGTGGCGCTGTTGATCAGAGATAGTGTCACGGGTGCAGAAAAGGAGGAAGTCATGGAGGAATTGTCTACGGAGTCTCTGTGGGTTTAAGTTAGGAACAGGAAGGGTCAATAACTCTGCTAGGTCTTTTTTATAGACCACCCAATAGTAACAGGGACATCAAGGAGCAGATAGGGAGACAGATTCTGGAAAGGTGTAATAATAGCAGGGTTGTCGTGGTGGGAGATCTTAATTTCCCAAATATCAATTGGCATCTCCCTAGAGTGAGGGGTTTAGATGGGTGGAGCTTGCTAGGTGTGCTCAGGAAGGTTTCTTGACACAATATGTAGATAAGCCTACAAGAGGAGAGGCTGTTCTTGATCTGGTATTGGGAAATGAACCTGGTCAGGTGTCAGGTCTCTCAGCAGGAGAGCATTTTGGAGATAGTGATCACAATTCTATCTCCTTTAACATAGCATTGGAGAGGAATAGGAACAGACAAGTTAGGAAAGCGCTTCATTGGAGTAAGGGGAAGTATGAGGCTATCAGGCAGGAACTTGGAAGCATAAATTGGGAACAGATGCTCTCAGAGAAACATATGGAAGAAGTGTGACAAGAATAAAATTAGGAGAGCCAGAAGAGGTCATGAGAAGGCCTTGGCGGACAGGATTAATGAAAACCCCAAGTCATTCTACAAGTATGGGAAGAGCAAGAGGATAAGATGTGAGAGAATAGGACCAATCAAGTGTGGCAGGGGAAGAGTGAGTATGGAACTGGAGGAGAGAGCTTAATGAATACTTTGCTTCAGTATTCATTACAGAAAAGGATCTCGTTGATTGTAGTGATGACTTATAGCAGACTGAAAAGCTTGAGCATGTAGATATTAAGAAAGAGGATGTGATGGAACATTTGGAAAGCATCAAGTTGGATAAGTCACCAGGACCAGATGAGATGTACCTCAGGCTACTGTGGGAGGCGAGGGAGGAGATTGCTGAGCCTCTGGCGATGATCTTTGCATCATCAAGGGGGACGAGAGAGGCTCCAGAGGATTGGTGGGTTGCGGATGTTGTTCCATTATTGAAGAAAGGGAGTAGAGGTAGCCCAGGAAATTATAGTCTTACTTCAGTGGCTGGTAAATTGATGGAGAAGGTCCTGAGAGGCAGGATTTATGAGCACTTGGAGAGGCATAATATGATTAGGAATAGCCAAAGTGGGTTTGTCAAAGGTAGGTCATGAATTAAGCCTGATTGAATTTTTTGAGGATGTGACTGAACACATTGATAAAGGTAGAGCAGTAGATGTAGTGTATATGGATTTCAGCAAGGCATTTGACAAGGTACCCCATTCAAGGCTTATTGAGAAAGTAAGGAGGCATGGGATCCAAGGAGACCTTGCTTTGTGGATCCAGAACTGGCTGTTCCAGAGAAGGCAAAGAGTGGTTGTAGACGGGTCATATTCCGCATGAAGGTCGGTGACCAGTGGTGTGCCTCAGGGATCTGTTCTGGGACCACTACTCTTCGTGATTTTTATAAATGGTCTGGATGAAGAAGTGGAGGGATTGGTTAGTAAATTGGCTGATGACACAAAGGTTGGGGGTGTTGTGGATAGTGCGGAGGGCTGTCAGAGGTTACAACAGGATATTGATCAGATGGAAAACTGGGCTGAGAAGTAGCAGATGGACTTCAATCCAGATAAGTGTGAGGTGGTTCATTTTGGTAGGTCAAATATGATGGCAGAATATAGTATTAATGGTAAGACTCTTGGCAGTGTGGAGGATCAGAGGGATCTTGGGGTCCGAGTCCATAGCACACTCAAAGCTGCTACACAAGTTGACTCTGTGGTTAAGCAAGCATACGGTGCATTGGCCTTCATCAATCGTGGGATTGAGTTTAAGAGCCAAGAGGTAATGTTGCAGCTATATAGGACACTGGTCAGACCCCACTTGGAGTACTGTGCTCAGTTCTGGTCGTCCCACTATAGGAAGGATATGGAAACCATAGAAAGGGTGCAGAGGAGATTTACAAGGATGTTGCCTGGATTGGAGAGCATGCCTTATGAGAATAGGTTGAGTGAACTCGGTCTTTTTTCCTTGGAGCGGCGGAGGATGAGAGGTGACCTGATAGAGGTGTATAAGATGATGAGAGGCATTGATCATGTGGATAGTCAGAGGCTTTTTCCCAGGGCTGAAATGCTAGCATGTGAAGGCATAGTTTTAAGGTGCTTGGAAGTAGGTACAGAGGAGATGTCAGGGATAATTTTTTTACGCAGAGAGTGGTGAGTGAGTGGAATGTGCTGCCAGTGACGGTGGTGGAGACAGATATGATAGGGTCTATTAAGAGACTCCTGGACAGGTATATGGAGCTTAGAAAAACAGAGGGCTATGGGTAACCCTAGGTAATTTCTAAGGTAAGGACATGCTTGGCTCAGCATTGTAGGCTGAAGGACCCATATTTTGCTGTGGGTTTTTTATGTTCTATGTTTCTAAACACAACAGTTGAGCTCTTCTCATCTGTTATCATGGACCGAATGCTCACCACAATATTTCTCTGTTGACCAGTGGCCTTCTCAGCTTGCATAGTGTGGCTTTTTCACTGTGGGAATTTCACCGTGAACAGTTGAGTCCTGGAGAGTGCTGTAGAACAGAAAGAGCTTTGAGTGCAGTTGAATTCTTTGAAAGTGGAATCGCTGGTAATCACTGGCTTCCATTGATCAGGATACCGAGTTCGGAAGTTGGGGGGTTATGTCACTGAACTAAAGTGAAGCCACAGCTGGTGCATCTTGTTTTACAATAATTCCCTCTTCACCCACGTAAACGGCACTTCAAGTTATGCAAACAACAGGAATTCTGCAGATGCTGGAAATTCAAGCAACACACATCAAAGTTGCTGGTGAACGCAGTAGGCCAGGCAGCATCTCTAGGAAGAGGTACAGTCGATGTTTCAGGCCGAGACCCTTCGTCAGGACTCTTCCTAGAGATTCTGCCTGGCCTGCTACGTTCACCAGCAACTTTGATGTGTGTTACTTCAAGTTATGGTCAGCTTACTCTCTTGCCATCCCTGCTTTCATTCCTATAGACAGCAGTGACCTTTTGGATAAATATGCTGTATACCTTCGGAGCCTCCAAGTTGACTTATCTATTATCACATTGTCTTGTGTCTTGTTCGGTTTTGCTCACCCTGCTATAGGAAAGATGTTATTAAACTGGAAGGAGTGCAGAAACAAACAACAAGGATGTTGCCAGGACTTGAGGGGCTGGGTTATTGGGAAAAGTTGGAGAGGTTAGTATTCTTTTCCCTGGAGCATAGGAGACAGGGAGGCGATCTTATAAAGGTGAATAAAATCATGAGCAGCATAGTTAGCTCTTTTCCCTTGGCTTGGATAATTGAGAACTAGAAGGCAAAAGTTTAAGGTAGGAAGGGAGAGCTTTAATGGGAACCAGAAAAAGGTAATTTTTTCACAGAGAGGGTGAGGGGTACTGGTTGAGGCAGGTTCATGTAACGCCCTGGTTAATATTTTTACTGCTATGCTGTAGGTATTTCATTTTAGCAGTTCTGTGAGAGCCGTCTGTTCTGCTTTTAGGATGTTTGAGTTAAGGATAAGGGACTATGTCGTTGGACTTAGGAATGTTGTGTCAGCCAATCAGGATGGTGGAACTGGGAGAAGGTTATAGAGAACGGTGGGCAGGGAGGTTTTTGTGATAGACACTGTTGTGGGTTCAGGTCTTTTGGGTGGTAGCTGGGAGATGAAAGGTAGGAAGACGGTTGAGGATGCCGACCCTGTTGCACATGGTGCTTTGTGCAGATGAATGGCATCAAGGTGGAATGACCAATACTCCCGAGGGGGAGCCTGTTTGTTCGAGATGGAGTTTGAGCAACATTCTGAAGGTGGTGTTGACTTTCGCGCAGACTGTGAGTCCAGCACCTGCATTAAAGACAACTTCACGATGAGTTCCAACTTGCGTGCAGGTTTAGACTGTGTTAACTGTAATGGACCCTTTTATTTTTTTCTTTTCTTTTTCCTACTGACTGTTTGATAAAGCTGAAATTTACTTTATAAGTGTATGCAGCATATGATCTGTTATCTCTTGTTGACCGGTGGGCAGCATTTACACAGTATTCGCTCAGATTGAGATGCAGGTGGTCGAAATGTCCAGGCTCTTCTGGTCTGGTGCGACCGAAGTCATATTGACCCTAGACATATGGAGTTTGAGAAAGTGGTTTTTTAACCCTGATTCCATTGGCTTGTTAGTGAGGTGCTAACCAGCTGTGTTTCTGGAGATGCTTGGTAAAAATTGGTTTCATTGTGGGGGCTATCGTCCGCGATCTGATTTGCTAATACTGTGTATTTGCAGTAAGAATTGATGAAGTGGTTTGTGAGTGTAAGCCTGTGTTTAAACTCGTGCCCAGAAAAGTGATTAATATACGTGATTATGGATGCCGTGATTATGTGGGCACGTGGCCAAGTAGTTAAGGCATTCGACTAGCGATCTGAAGGTCGCGAGTTTGAGCCCCAGCCGAGGCAGCGTGTTGTGTCTTTGTGCAAGGCACTTAATCACACAGTGCTCTGCGATGACACTGGTGCCAAGCTGTATGGGTCCTAATGCCCTTCCCTTGGACAACATCAGTGCTGTGGAGAGGGGAGACTTGCAGCATGGGCAACTGTCAGTCTTCAATACAACCTTGCCCAGGCCTGCGCCCTGGAGAGTGAAGATTTTCCAGGCGCAGATCCATGGTCTCGTAAGACTAACAGATGGATGCCGCAGAGATTAAGCTTTGGTGCAATTCAGAGAGATTATCCAGAACTAAGGCTTGTATTCTGAGCGGAATGGAAATCTGCAGCCCAGATGAATTGGTGATTAGGGGTTTAAGTACTGTTAAAGTATTAGGGAAAGTCACCCTCATTGAATGGCATTTTGATCAAATGGCTGGTAAAGATGTTGTGATAGTCCAGATCAGCAAAAATCTGACGGGAGTGGATCTGCCTGGTCGGACTGGGGCTCCTGGAGAAGGAACACCAAGGGCTGTCCATACCTTTAGAGAAGTGGGGAGTGGAGCAAAGGGTGAAGAATTGGGAGACGAGTTTCCCGTATCTGAGGGCAAAGAATTTAAAGACGTTTGCACTCGTTTCTGCAGAATGACAGGAAGGACTTGTCTGATGGGAAAGGTCTAATGAGTCATTCAGCAATTGATTTAAATTCTGAGCTCCTTTTGGCAATTACATCACGGGTTGATAAATGCAGAAGAAAATCTGCGGAGAGCCAAAGTTATTGCAGGCTGGGAGTGTTCTCTGGGGTCAAGCCCACACCCAGTGGGGAAGAAGGAAAGGAGGCTTCGGCTGAGCAGACGTCTCAGTTATCAGATGAATGGCAGTGCTCAGATAATATGATTTAAAACAGAGATGGGTAGAGAGCTTAAAGGGCCCGGCGGCTGATATAGTGAGGTTCCTCAAGGCAGCTAATTATCTGCAAGCTCTAGAAGATGCTTTTGGCACTGCGGGAAGCACAGCCCATCCGAGGATGAAGTTTAGGCACACGTTCCAGAAGGAAGGAGAGAAGTTGTCTGTCCACATTTACAGGTTGGAGAAGCTGCTGCGTTGTTTGTGCCATAAAGGGGGCATTCAACTGTCTGAGAGAAATTGCTTAAGGAGGGAGCAAGTTGTGAAGGGCGCACTGTCACATGACTTGATTGCTCTGCGTATTCGAATGACTTGCAAGATGCGCCCTCCTCCATCTTTTACCGAGTTATTCAGGGAAGTTAGAGAGGAGGAAAACGCGATAGAGGACTAGGAGGCCTCTGTCAGCAGGACAAAGTCTCAATAGTAGCCTTGGTTGCTAAAACGACCCCTGAAGTCAAGCAAGTGGGAATTTTGCAGGATGTTGTGAAAGATCTGAGGGAGGGCTGAGGTACTTCGGGTGATATCAGTTGCTACTGCCACCAAGCGGGACAAAGCCGAAAGGAAGCCGGACCCACTGGTGGGACGTGCCAAGGTGAGGACTGCTATTGAGTGACCAGGAAACTGACTGGTATTCTTTTTTCTTTTTACCACTATCTGTTCCATGAAACGGAAATTTTAAAAATATACTTTCTTTATAATTGTATGCAGCATACAATCTGTTATTTCTTGCTGACAGGTAGTTGCATTTGGGCAGCATTTACACAGTATTCGCTCAGATTGGGGTGTGGGTGGTGGAAACATCCCGGCTCTCCCAGTCAAATCAACCCCAGACACCTGGGTTCGAGAGAGGTGGTGTTCTCACTGCTGAGTCCATTGGCTTGTTAGTGAGGGGTTAACCAGCTGTGTTTCTAGAGACACCTGGTAAAAAGGGGTTTCATACATTTTAAAAGACACTTGGTTGAGTACATGGATAATACTATAAAACCATAAGACATAGGAGCAGAATTAGGCCATTCAGCCCATCGAGTCTGCTCTAGCATTCCATCATGGCTGATCCTGAATCCCATTCAACCCCGTACACCTGCCTTCTCGCCATATCCTTTGATGCCCTGACGGATCAGGAGACTATCAACGTCTGCTTTTGAATATACGCATAGACTTGGCCTCCACCACAGTCTGCAACAGAGCATTCCACAGATTCACCACTCTTTGGCTAAAACATTCCTTCTTGCTTCTGTTCTAAAAGGTCACCTCTCAATTTTGAGGCTGTGCCCTCTAGTTCTGGATACCTCCACCATAGGAAACATCCTCTCTACATCCACCCTATCTCACCCTTTCAAAGTTCAGCAGGTTTCAATGAGATCCCCACTCATTCTTCTAAATTCCAGTGAGTACAGGCCCAAAGCTGCCAAACACTCCTCATGTGTTAACCCCTTCATTCCTGAAATAATCCTCGTGAACCTCCTCTGGACTCTCTCCAATGACAGTACACTGTTTCTGAGATATGGGGCCCAAAACTGTTGACAATACTTCAAGTGCAGCTTGACTAGTGCCTTATAAAGCTTCAGTATTATCTTATTGCTTTTATATTTTATTTCCCTTGAAATAACTGGAACATTGCATTTGCCTCTTTACCACAGACTCAACCTGTGAATTAAACTTCTGAGAGTCTTGCATGAGAAATCCTAAGTCCTTCTGCACCTCTGATGATTGAACCCTCTCCCCTTTTAGATATTAGTCTGCACTTTTGTTCCTTTTACCAAAATGCATTATCATACATTTTCCAACACTGTCTTCCATCTGCCACTTTTTTGCCCATCCTCTAATTCGTCCATCCTGCAGCAATCACATTGCTTCATCAGCACTCCCCTCCACTTATCTTCATATCATCCGCAAATTTGCCGCAAAACCATCAATTCCACTATCTAAATTATTGACAAACAATGTGAAAAGTAGCAGTCCTAATACTGACCCTTGAGCAACACTAGTAGTCACTGGTAGCAAACCAGAAAAGGCCCCCTTTTTCCCAGTCGTTGCCTCCTGCCTGTCAGCCATTCCTCTATCCATGCCAGTATCTTTCCTGTAATACCACAGGATTTTATCTTGTTAAGCAGCCTCATGTGAGGCACCTTATCGAATGCCTTCTGAAAATCTAAGTAAATAACATCCACTGCCTCTTCTTTGTCCATCCCACTTGTTACTTCCTTGAAGAACTCTAACAGATTCGTCAGGCAAAATTTCCCTTTACAGAAACCATGCTGACTTTGACTTATTTTGTCATTAGTCTGCAAGTACCGTGAAACTTCATCCTTAATAATAGACTCCAACACTTTCCCAACCACTGAGGTTAGCCTAACTGGCCGATAATTTCCTTTTTTTGTCTTTCTCTCTTCTTAAAGAATGGAGTGACATCTGCAATTTTCCAGTCCTCTGGGACTATACCAGAATCAAGTGGTTTTTGAAAGATTATGACTAAATGCATCCATTTTCTCTTCAGCAATCTCTCCCAGGACTCTGCGATATAGTCCAGCTGGTCCAGGTGATTTAGACCACAAGACCATAAGACCATAAGACAAAGGAGCAGAAGTAGGCCATTCGGCCCATCGAGTCTGCTCCGCCATTTTATCATGAGCTGATCCATTTTATCCTATTTAGTCCCACCGCCCCGCCCTCTCACCATAACCTTTGATGCCCTGGCTACTCAGATACCTATCAATCTCTGCCTTAAATACACCCAATGACTTGGCCTCCACTGCTGCCTGTGGCAACAAATTCCATAGATTCACCACCCTCTGACTAAAAAAATTTTTTCGCATTTCTGTTCTGAAAGGGCGCTGAAGTCCTGAAATCATGCCCTCTCGTACTAGACTCCCCCATCATGGGAAACAACTTTGCCACATCCACTCAGTCCATGCCTTTTAACATTCGAAATGTTTCTATGAGGTCTCCCCTCATTCTTCTAAACTCCAAGGAGTACAGTCCAAGAGCAGACAAACGTTCCTCATATGTTAACCCTCTCATTCCCGGAATCATTCTAGTGAATCTTCTCTGTACCCTCTCCAACGTCAGCACATCCTTTCTTAAATAAGGAGACCAAAACTGCCCACAGTACTCCAAGTGAGGTCTCACCAGTGCCTTATAGAGCCTCAACATCACATCCCTGCTCCTATACTCTATTCCTCTAGAAATGAACGCCAACATTGCATTCGCCTTCTTCACTACCGACTCAACCTGGAGGTTAACTTTAAGGGAATCCTGTACGAGGACTCCCAAGTCCCGTTGCATCTCAGAACTTTGAATTCTTTCCCCATTTAAATAATAGTCTGCCCGTTTCTTTTTTCTGCCAAAGTGCATAACCATACACTTTCCAACATTGTACTTCATTTGCCACTTCTCTGCCCATTCTTCCAATCTATCCAAGTCTCTCTGCAGACTCTCTGTTTCCTCAGCACTACCGGCCCCTCCACCTATCTTCGTATCGTCAGCAAACTTAGCCACAAAGCCATCTATTCCATAATCCAAATCGTTGATGCACAATGTAAAAAGAAGCGGCCCCAACACTGATCCCTGTGGAACACCACTGGTAACCGGCAGCCAACCAGAATAGGATCCCTTTATTCCCACTCTCTGTTTCCTGCCAATCAGCCAACGCTCTATCCACGTATATAACTTTCCTGTAATTCCATGGGCTCTTATCTTGTTAAGCAGCCTCATGTGTGGCACCTTGTCAAAGGCCTTCTGAAAATCCAAATATACACCATCCACTGCATCTCCCTTGTCTAGCCTACTGGTAATTTCCTCAAAAAATTGTAATAGGTTTGTCAGGCAGGATTTTCCTTTAAGGAATCCATGCTGAGTTCTGCCTATCTTGTCATATGCCTCCAGGTACTCTGTAACCTCATCCTTGACAATCAACTCCAACAACTTCCCAACCACCGACGTCAAGCTAACAGGTCTATAATTTCCTTTTTGCTTCCTTGCCCCCTTCTTAAATAGCGGAGTGACATTTGCAATCTTCCAGTCCTCCGGAACCATGCCAGAACCTATCGACTTTTGAAGGATCATCGCTGATGCCTCCGCAATCTCCACAGCTACTTCCTTCAGAACACAAGGGTGCATTCCATCTGGTCCAGGAGATTTATCGACCTTTAGCCTATTCAGCTTCCCGAGTACTTTCTCTGTCGTAATTGTGACTGCGCACACTTCTCTTCCCTGCCACCCTTGAGTGTCCGGTACCCTGCTGTCTTCCTCAGTGAAGACTGATGCAAAATACTTGTTCAGTTCCTCTGCCATCTCCTCATCTCCCATTACAATTTCTCCAGTATCATTTTCTATCGGTCCTATATCTACTCTCACCTGTCTTTTACTCTTTATATACTTGAAAAAGCTTTTAGTATCCTCTTTGATATTATTTGCTAGTTTCCTTTCATAGTTAATCTTTTCTCTCTTAATTTCCTCTTGGTTTCCTTTTGTAAGGTTTTAAAGACTTCCCAATCCTCTGTCTTCCCACTAATTTTTGCTTCCTTGTATGCCCTCTCCTTAGCTTTAACTTTGGCTTTGACTTCTCTTGTCAACCACGGTTGCATCCCTTTTCCACTCGAAAATTTCTTCTTTTTTGGAATATACCTGTCTTGCACATTCCTCATTTCTCGCATAAACTCCAGCCACTGCTGCTCTGCCGTCTTTCCCGCCAGTGTCTCTTTCCAGTCAACTTTGGCCAGTTCCTCTCTCATGCCACTGTAGTTTCCTTTACTCCTCTGAAACACCGACACATCAGATTTCGGCTTCTCTTTTTCTAATTTCACAATGAACTCAATCATGTTATGATCACTGCCTCCTTAGGGTTCCTTCACCTCAATCTCTCCAGTCACCTCCGGTTCATTACACAATACCCAATCCAGTACAGCCGATCCCCTAGTGGGCTCAACAACAAGCTGTTCTAAAAAGCCATCTCGCAGACATTCTACAAATTCTCTCTCTTGAGATCCAGTGCCAACCTGATTTTTCCAATCTACTCGCACGTTAAAATCCCCCACAATTATCATAACACTGCCCTTCTGACAAGCCTTTTCTATTTCCAGTTGTAATTTGTAGTCCACATCCCTGCAGCTGTTTGGAGGCCTATAAATAACTGCCATCAGGGTCCTTTTACCCCTGCTATTCCTTAGCTCAACCCATAAAGATTCTGCACCTTCCGACCTTCCGATCCTATATCACCTCTTTCTAATGATTTAATATCATTTCTTACCAATAAAGCCACGCCTCCCCCTCTGCCTACCTTCCTATCCTTCCGATACACCGTGTATCCTTGGACGTCAGCTCCCAGAGACATGCATCCTTTAGCCAGGTCTCAGTGATGGCCACAATATCATACCTGCCAATCTGTAGCTGTACAACAAGATCCTCCACCTTATTTCTTATGCTGCGTGCATTTAAGTACAACACCTTAAGACCAGTATTTGATACTTCTTGCTTTGACTTCACTGCAACTCATCCCAATGGCTACACATTTGCCCCATCACCTGCCTGTCTTTCCTGACATCTTTACTGCTCACTATCTTAGATTTATTTCTGTTTTGCTCTTCCTCCGCTCTATCATTCCGGTTCCCATCCCCCTGCCAAATTAGTTTAAACCCTTCCTAACAGCTCTATTAAACTTCCCCACCAGGATATTGGTCCCCTTCGGGTTTTCTCCACCTTAAGACCTTTGAGTTTGCCCAGCACTTTTTCCTTTGTGCCAATGGAGCTCACCCCTGCTCCCTGACAGTCACGGACCTCTGGCAAACTGCTAGTGCCTTCCACAGTGAAGATTATTGCAAAGTACTTATTAAGTTCATCTGCCCTTTCTTAGTCCCCCATTACTATCTCTCCAGCATTATTTCCAGTGGTCCAATATCAACTCTCACATCACTTTAACTCTTCATAAAACTGAAAAAACTTTTGGTATCCTGCTTTATATTATTGGCTAGTTTGCACTCAAATTTCATCTTTTCCCTTCCTATAGCTTTTTTAGCTGCCTTTTGTTGGATTTTAAAAGCTTCCCAATCATCCAACTTCCTACTCACTTTTGCTACCTTATATGCCCTTTCCTTGGCTTTACCAATATGTACCACAGCCTCTGGCTACTCACCCTCCCTTTTCAGGATATTGTGGACACGTTCAGAAAGATCGTGAACCCTGGAAAACTACCATCCGTGTTTCTTTTTCATGTCCATAGAATCGCCTATCTGTCCCCCAAACTATAGAGCCCCCTCTTACTGCCGCCATCCTCTTCAGTTCCCTGCCCTTCTGTGCCAGAGGCATGGCCGCTGTTGCTTCCCCCAGGTAGGGTGCTCCCCCAAAAATTACTCAATATGGAGCACTTATTGTTGAGGGGTTGTCTACAGGGTGCTGTCCACTATCTGATGTTCTCCCTTCCCTCTCCTGCCAGTCACTCATTTATCTGTCTTCTTTAGCCTTGGGGTAGCCTGCAGCTGCTGTCTTTTACTGCTTCACTTTCCCTAACAAACTGAAGGTTATCGACCTGCAGCCCCAGTTCCCTAATCTGGTCTCTAAGGAGCTGCAACTTGATGCACCTCTCATGCAGATCTGGCCATTGAGGAGGCTGGTTGTCTCCCAGAAATCCCACCTCTGACACCCAGAACAAAAAAACTGACTCGGCAGACATGCTGCCTATTCTGTCAAGAGTTAATTCAGGAAAAAAGAAGAAATAAGGAATGAGTTTACCTAATTATGTTGCCTCTGCCTGTTCTTGCCAAAGCCTTACTAGTCTGGCTCAGACTTCTCTGATGACGACTACTCGCACGATGACCGGTACACTAGGCAGTACCTCTCTTTTATAGAGACTGGGTTCTTATAGCTCTTCACCGGACCTGTGTGGGAACTCTTCTGTTGCGTCTGCACAGTAATCCAATCGAACATAGAAAAGGTTTGGGGGGGGGATATGGGCCTAGCAAATGGGATTAGTTTGAATGAGTATCTTATTCAGCATGCATGAGTTAGGCCAAAGGGTGTGTGACTCCATCATGAACTACTGAAAAGATAGTCAGATTGGAGGGACAAGACAGTGTGATCATAGATAACGCAAACACGAGGAATTCTGCAGATGCTGGAAATTCAAGCAACACACACCAAAGTTGCTGGTGAACGCAGCAGGCCAGGCAGCATCTCTAGGAAGAGGTACAGTCGACGTTTCAGGCCGAGACCCTTCGTCAGGACTAACTGAAGGAAGAGCTCGTAAGAGATTTGAAAGTGGGAGGGGGAGGGGGAGATCCAAAATGATAGGAGAAGACACGAGGGGGAGGGATGGAGCCAAGAGCTGGACAGGTGATTGGCAAAAGGGATATGAGAGGATCATGGGACAGGAGGCCCAGGGAGAAGGAAAAGGGGGAGGGGGGGAACCCCAGAGGATGGGCAAGGGGTATAGTCAGAGGGACAGAGGGAGAAAAAGGAGAGAGAGAGAAAGAATGTGTGTCTATAAATAAATAACGGATGGTACGCAGGATCTCCCAGTGGCCACACATTTTAATTCCACATCCCATTCCTATTCTGATATGTCTATCCACGGTCTCCTCTACTGTGAAAATAAAGCCACACTCAGTTTGGAGGAACAACATCTTATATTCCATCTGGGTAGCCTCCATCCTGATGGCATGAACATTGACTTCTCTAACTTCCACTAATGCCCCACCTCCCCCTCGTACCCCATCCATTATTTATTTATATGCACACATTCTTTCTCTCTCTCTCCTTTTTCTCCCTCTGTCCCTCTGACTATACCCCTTGCCCATCCTCTGGGGTTCCCCCTCTCCCCCTTTTCCTTCTTCCCAGACCTCCTGTCCCATGATCCTCTCATATCCCTTTTGCCAATCACCTGTCCAGCTCTTGGCTCCATCCCTCCCCCTCCTGTCTTCTCCTATCATTTCGGATCTCCCCCTCCCCCTCCCACTTTCAAATCTCTTACTCACTCTTCCTTCAGTTAGTCCTGAGGAAGGGTCTCGGCCCGAAATGTCGACTGTACCTCTTCCTAGAGATGCTGCCTGGCCTGCTGCGTTCACCAGCAACTTTGATGTGTGTTGCATGGATGTTGCATACTAGCTGTCTTAGATATGCAAGCCAGGGCGGTACAACATGGAGAACGAGCTGTTGCCCATGTAGCGAGCTCCCCCTCTCCACGCATCCGATGAAGCCAAAGAAACAGCAAAGGCTAATGTAGTTTGGCATGGTCTATCTGAAAGCAAAAGAAGGGACAAAGCGTGTGGTTCTGTAAAAGGACCATGGGCAGCCAAAGTCCAAACTAAAGCAGAACATCCAGCATATAATCACTAAGCCATAGGCTATTTAGCATAGGATCTAAATGGGTTGAGGGTATGGCTCAAACGCTGGTGTGGTTGAAATGGGTTTCTCTTCATGGGGCATTGAAACAAGTATTTGGAAAGAGGGAGCTGCTGCATGGGACTGGCCTCAGTTGAAACAGACTATGAGTAATGTCTGTGTGAACTGAATACTTAGAAGTGCTCTAGAAATAATGGAGAAATAATGGGTAGAGCTGGTGAGAGTAATACAATCTCATTACAGCTGATCAGCAAAACTGAAACACATGATTTTAAAGGAGAGATAGATAGATGGATTAGATAGAAAGCTGGCTAAGTGATAGGTGACAGAGGAAGTGCTGAATTGCTTTTTGGACCGAAGGAGAATATATAGTGGTGTTTCTCAGGGTCTGTTATTAGTGTAATTGGGAGAAATGTACATAATTCACAACCACCAACGTTGAGTTGGGGTTTTCGCTTTAAGAGGCTGGTCCGATGAGATGATGTTATTATGAAAAAGGTTTTTAGCGCGCTATTGTTGTGTAGGTTTTGGTAGTTCAATGAAATGGGTTACAGGTTTCATTGAACATAAAACACCTCACTTTATTTTAATTGTGGAAACCTATATTAGGACATTATGCTTTCTGATCTATATTAATGGGGAATTTACTGGTGACTCAATGCTTGGCAGTAATATAAAGATATAAAGAGAATGGTGCTAATTTGCATCAGGATATAAACAGTCTTGCAGGACAGGCAGTTGTGTGGCAGGTGACATTTAATGTGGAACAATGGGAAGTGATACTTTGGGAAGAATGGGGACGGACAGTATCAATTGAAGAGTGTTGTTCTAAAATGTGTGTGGGGTGGGATGGTTGGTGGTCAGGAGTAGAGGAATTAAAGGAATTACGGGCAAGTTGTAAAAACAGCGAATACGGTATATAAAATTCTGGGTTTAATATCTAAAAACCAGGAAGTAACGCTAAACCATTCTAAACCACTTATCTGGCCTTATTTGGAGTATAATGTTCAGTTCCGGTCACCTCATTATGGTAAAGGTATGAGGTCTTTAGAGAGGGTCAAAAATATTTCAACAATGGTTCCTAAAATGGATTTTGTAACTACAGTAAGAGAAATCTGCAAGGCCTTGAAGAAGGAAGGTGAAACTGTTATAGTCCAGTCCGTGAAGTCCAGTTCCGGTTCACGGTCCGGTCCGGTCCATGGTTTCTGGTTCCGGAGTTTCTGGTTTTCCCCAGTTTCTGTTGTGGGCACATGTTACTCGTTTTGGGGCTGAGACATAAATTCCTGTTCCTCTCCCTGTCTTTTCCCCCCTTGCCTGACTCTCTGCCTGGATGCCTTGCCTGACTCTTTGCCTGCTCACCTAGCCTGGATACCCCGCCTGTATTGCTGAAGTCTTACTGCTGGAGCAAGACTGGAGCCTTGTTAGGTCAAGGTAAGGAACTGTCTTTTGTTGTGTGGAATTGTCTCTCTGTGTCCATGTCTTTGCGAAGTAGGTCTGGCCATTTGCTGTTACCTAATGTTGGGATCTGTCTCTGTGTCCATGCCTTCACTAGGTGGGTCTGGCTGTTTGCTGCCACCTTGTGTTGGGATCTGTCTCTTCATGTTCAGTGTTCTGTGTATGAGTCCCGGCCCTATGTCCTGTTCCCAAGGAGGGGCCCTGGCTCTGTGTTCCATGCTCCTGTCTCTTCTAGTCCAAGGCTCTGTGCTCCTGAAGGCCTTCATCCAGTCTGTGCCTAGTCCAGTCCTATCCAAGTCCTGTCCATTTGCCTTTACCTGTCCTTGTGTCTTGCCCTACCCAGGAGTTCCACACCCAAGCCATGTCCAGTCCTGTAGCCTTGTCTTGTCCTCGCCTAGTTCTGGAGTCTGAGCCCGAGTCATGTCCCAGGTTCTGGGTCCTTGCCCAGTCTCTGGCTTGGAGTCCATACCCAAGCCTCTGCATTTCAAGACCAAGACCCCAGCCTGCAGGCCTCAAGAGCAAGCCCCAAGCCTGTCTCCGAGCCCCAAGCCTGTCTCCGAGCCCCAAGCCTCAAGACCCCAAGCCTGTCTCCGAGCCCCAAGCCTCAAGACCCCAAGCCTGTCTCCGAGCCCCAAACCTCAAGACCCCAGCCTCCAGTCCTGCAGTCATGTCATGTCCATGCCTGGTTCTGGGGCCTGAGCCCGAGGCAAGACCCAGGTTGTGAGTCCTTGTCCAGTCTCTGGCTTGGGGTCCAAGCCCAAGTCTGCATTCTTGTCCCTGCTCCTTGTCTGTAACCTGTCATGTCCCTGCTCTAGTCAAGTCCTGTTCCTTGTACCTCAGTGTCTGTGTCTTGCATTTGGTTCCATTCCCAGCACCCCATTGTGCTGGAAACTTGTCCAAATGACTTCCTTCCAGTTTGCCAATGACAGAAAAATAAGGTGGGAGGGCAAGTTGCCATGTGGATATTGTGGCTATGCGAGCAAGTATAGAAGTTTGAGTGAGTAATTGCTGAATGGAGTTTGACAGAATGTCACCATCCACTAGTCTCACCCTGACGGCCTTCATTGCAGCTGAACCTAATCTAAAGACAGACGGTTGGCTAAGAGGGAGAAGATTGCAGATGAGCAATGTAAAGAGGGTTCCAAGTATTCTAGTTCATGAATTACAAAATGGGTGATAGGTGTAGCAAGTGGTATGAAAGGCAAATGTCATCTCGGCCTTTGGAGAAGGATCGGAGTTAAGAAATGGGCAAGTATAGTTGTTACAGTTGTACAAGTTGCTCTTGAGGTCACAGCTGGAGAACTGTGCACTGTTGTGGTCCCTTGTTTGAGAGAGAATATATGTCATCCAAAGGAATTCACTAATTCCAAAGATAAAGAGGGCTATCTGAAAGGGCCAAGTGGCCTACTTATTTTTCAAACCTTTTGTGTGCTTGCTGTTCTGTTTTGTCATAACTATTCTAATAATCTTCAACTGGTCAACTGTCTAACGAGGTGAAATTTAGAAAGTTAGAGACTATGGACAAGGAGAAAGAAATGGGTACTGATCATCATAATGTGGCAGGAAGGAGATGAAGATTCAAACTTTAGAATATATCTTCAATTAAAGTCAGGGCAGGGAAAATGAAAACAATGACAAAACTGAATAAAGATTCTTTGTCTGAAACCAGACATCTTCAAAACAAGAGGGGACTCTGGGAACAAACGAATAGACATTAGAGGGACGTGATTGGAAAGTGAAAGTTAGGAATTAAATATTCCAAGGCACTAAGCTTTTGGCAGAGAGAGGCAGAATGGAAAGGTGGGGCAGTCCGAAGTCTTAAGCAATGAGTTAAAGGAAGGAGGTTCACAGCATTAAAAATCGTTGGATCTCTGCAGATCCAGAAATATAAAAAACCATCAGTGGGAGTTTCGTATACACCCACAAGCAGTAGTGATGTAGCACATAGTTTAAATCAGAGAAATCAGTGAGCATTTAACAATGCAGAAGCTCCCCAGGTTACAGATGATCTGACTTATGGAATTCTGACCTTATGGAAACTGTCCCAGGCAGTTTTAAAGCACTTCTCAAGCCATTAATATTATATTTCATGTATTCATTAATGACTGGATACATTTTTTAATTATGCATAATCTTTGAATACATTTGTGTTTACACCAGCTTGACATTTACCATAATATCATCTGGCAAGTAATGAGAAAAGCTTTTAGAGAGAATGAAATTGGGTTTAGAACTGATGTGTCATTAATGAACGCAGGAATTTAGATAAAGTAGGTAATGTAATTGGAAACAATAAAAACCCCTGTTATCATCACAGCAAAGACGCAGCATTCCTTCACTGGAAATCAAAACTTTACAGCTACTGCAGCAGACTTCATAAACCTTCCCACCGCTCTCCATTGCAAGTGAGGGCAGCAGCCTGTCTGCCAGCCATCAAAACTACTGCTTCTTTAATCCTTTTCCTGACTTGTAATTTATTGCTGCTTTGATTACTGAAAATTCATTTCTTGAAAGACACTCATTATATATAACATATTGTTATCATGTAAGGCTGTGTTCTGTTGAAAAATTTGCATGGCGATAATGAATACTGTACTATTTTGCAATGTTGATGTGCATTAGTGAATAAAGATTTACTATCAAGTCTCTCCCATTGCTAGGGAACTAATGCAGGCAAGTGTAAATGGTGGGGGAGTGAGTTTATTCCAGTAATTTTGCTTTGTTTTGGAAAGCATACTGTAAGTGACAGTGACTATGTTAGCTGGAATCTAGTTGGCTGTACAACCTTCACTCTGCAATCCCAGGTTGTATGTACAGAAATCTGGGCTGACAATCTAGAACAGCATGCTGAGAGTGCTGTATTGCTGGGACTGATGTCTTACAAATGTAATATTTAACTGTAGCACCATCCCAGTGAATGTAGAGAAGAGCAAGAGAATTCAAAGTTTAACACTCAACCAGATTTATTAAAGCAGATTTACTGATCATTGTTGTTTTGGTGTTTGTGGAAGCTTGTTTAGACCAAATAGATGATGATATTGTCTCCATTACAAGGGTGGATATATTTTAGAAAGTATGACTTCGGGTAAGTTTCTCCAGCATTTTGTGTGTGCTCCTGTGTTTTTAAAAAGTGCCGGATAGAAGAGAATATTTCCTCCTTGAGGAGCCCATCCAAAAGGAGAAGTAAGATGACTATTTGAGGCAATAAATTATCAAGAGGGGTTGAGCAGGTTAGGACTTTATTCATTGGAGCCCAGGAGAAAGAGGGGTGATCTAACAGAGGTGTATGAAATCATGAGGAACATAGAATGAATGAATGCACTCAATCTTTTTTTTTTCCTCGGGGATGGGGAAACAATGGCTATAAGGCAAATGTTTAAAGCAAGAGGAGAAAGATTACATAGGAATTTGAGGTGCAACTTTTTCACCAGAGTATGGTCATATATGGAATGAGCTGTCAGAGACCGTGGTTGCGGCCAATACATTATCAACATTTAAAAGGTACTTCGATAGGTACAGTATATGGATGGAAAGATTCAAGCGCTATGGGCCATACTTGAGCAAATAGGACAAGTTCTGATGGGGATTTTGGTGGTCATGGATCAGTTGAGCTAAAGATCTGTTGCTGTCTGTAAAACTCAGTGACTCTATGACACTTGTTCAACTGGTCTTCTTGCCGTTTTATTCCATGAAGAATTCAAAGTCTCCTTTACTGAGCAGGGTGGTGAGCAGAAGCTCACTGAAGTTGCTGGTGAGTGGTGGGCCAGTGTAACCAAGCAAACCAAATGGAGATTCTCAGTGTCCGTGGAGAGAAACAGTTAATGCTTTGCGTTTGTGACCTGTAGCATTAATTCTGTTCCTCATTCACAGATGCTGTCTGATCCTAGTTTCCCCGCTTCTCTCCTATCCCTTCACGTTTAGAAACCCTCCATAAGCCCTGTCTTTCCTATTGTGCTACTAGGTCTCTCCTCGCTTGCCATTTGTTCATTCATTATTTGCCGTGTCGTATGTTGTGGGTGATCATGGTTTTTTCCATAACCATGATTGTTCTTGGCAATTTTCTCTACAGAAGTGGTTTGCCATTGCCTTATGGGTTGTGTCTTTACAAGGCAGGTGACTCCAGCCATTATCAATATTCTTCAGAGATTGTCTGCATGGCTTTACTGGTCACATAACCAGGACTTGTGATTCGCATCAGCTGCTCACACGATCATCCACCACCTGCTCTCCTGGCTTCATGTGACCATGGGGCTACGCAGGTGCTACACCTTGCCCAAGGGTGACCTGCAGGCTAGTGGAAGGAAACAATGCCTTACACCTCCTTTGGTATAGACATAGCTCCACCCTGGCACCTCTCTTGCCAGGTCTCTATAGTGAACCGTGTTACAAATGTAAGGCAGTAAGTATCATCTCCCTGGTTTCTGCAATCTTGGTGCCACTGCAATTTTGCTTTTCTGATTTTATCATAAGATGTAAAATGTTGGTAAGTGTGGAACTTCTCATTTATAAACTCTTTCCTGTACACATCATAGTAAGGCAAAGCCATTATCCAATTAACTGGTCACCATTAATCTCCAGTTAACAGTGTGCAGTAAAAGCATACTAATGTAATATTGGCTAATTTCAATTTATAAAGAATCAAGGAGTGGCAAAAATGCTATTTCCAAGCATTAAGTTTATTTTAACGTATTTCCAAAGATTGATTTGTTGCAGCCAAGGCGAATATTGGCGGCTGCAGGTCCCCATCTATTATGGAAATGCATCCTAGTGTCTGAGCTCCAGGAGGATCTTGAATCTTGGATGGAATTTAATGAAGGACCAGTTGTAAGTGTAGTGTTTGGCTGTTGGCTCAGTTTCCACCCTTCCCATGCTATAGAGGGATGGATTTGACAAACATATTCCATTGCATAAACTTGGAGAGACGTAACAGTTGCTGACTTCAGAAGGTATACTGTGCATTCCACAGAATTTGGATGAACAACATAGAACACTAATCCTACCATGGCAGCTGTGGAAGTTAATTAAAATAAACTAGCCTAACATCAATGGTCTCTAAGCTCACTGTCACTGGTTCTTCAAATGTTCTTCAGAAAAGGAAATCAGCAATCTTTGCACACTGCAGGAACTCAGCAGGGCAGGCAGCATCTATGGACAGTTGAGATTTCGGGTTGATACCCTTTACCTAGTAAGAAACAGTCATCTTTACTCAATGTAAGACAAACGAGCCATTGATATAGTTGACATTGAATTGCCCTCTGTATAGCTCATAATTCAGCTACACTGAAGAGGAAAATGGTAGAAGTGATGATGATATAGTCCTGTTGCAGTCACAATCCTATCTTCACACCTAGCACTCCTTTTATCTTATCGTGTGTACTCAGACTGGTAAGGATTGAGTCTAGGACAGATGAGGAAAAACACCTTCATTCAGAGGGTAAAGAAGCTGTTAAATTCAATACCCCTGAGGACTGTAGAAACTCAACCACTGAGTTAATTGAAAACACAGCCTGATAGATATCCGGGTATTAAGGGATTGAAGAGAATGGCGATGGTGCAACTAAGTGACGTTTAGGTGGAAGATCAGCCGTGATCTTGATGAAGAGTGGAGCAGGTTTGAAGGACTGGATAGTCATGTCCTTCACCTGTTTCTTACTCAAGTTTGGAACAGACATTATTGCCTCAAACGGGACTATCATCTGCATCAGAAATGTACATAATCACATATATTCCTTCATTTTGTCACTGTTATCAGCCCTGAAGTATGCCAGGGGGCACATTGGGAGCAGGAGCAGCTCTGCCCAAAGTGAAGCACTAAGCTGGTGGAGATGAAACACAAGTCTATATGTCTACTGGGCAGCAAAGGCACATGCAGTGGTCAGAGCTAAACAATCTCATCGTGTCTCTGCAGTCCTATCATACTGAGTCGTGAATGTTAGTGGATATTAAACTATCACTGAAAGGAGGCTCCTTCAATATCATCCCATTCCTAAATGATATCTGGGTCCTGCGAGTGAGAACTGAAGACAAGAATGACACACTCAGCCAGAAATATGGAGTGGATGATTTATCTGAGCTGCCGCCAAAGTCTCCACTAAAACAGAAAATGAGTGTTCGGCTGGTTAAGTATACAGTACTCCACCAATGCCTGGGAGCACTGGAAGCAGCAAGTGCTGTGGAACCAGACAACATCTATGTTGTAATACTGAATCTCCTGAGCTCCAGAACAGGTTGTGCATCTACTGTTCCCGTTGTAAGATCCACCCAGCAATGTGAAAAGTTTCCCGGGTATGTTTACTAGTCCAATCTATTTAACTACACTGCAATTTTCTAAAGATGTACAGTAGACAGTTTTCTGGCTGGTTGCACCACAGTATGGTGTGGGTTCAATGCATAGAATTGCAGGAGGATGCCGAGGGCTGTCAACATGCCCTGCTCCATTATCAACACAATACTCCTCTCCTTCAAGGATATCTTCAGGAACTGCTGCCTCAAAAGGTAGCATCTAGTAGTAAGGACCCTCGCGATATGGGATATGCCTTCTCCTCATTACTACCATTGGTGAGCAGATATGCACTCGACAATACAAGAACAACTTCTTCCAGTACACCATCAGACATTCTGAGTGGTCTACGAACCCATGAGCATTACCTCATTATTCCAATTTTTGCACTATTAATTTATAGAAACTTTATGTCATTGTACTTAAGCTGCAAAACAACAAATTTCATGCTACTTGAATCAGTGATAATAAAACTGATTCTGATTTAAATTAGTCAAATCTCAGTCATCAGCCCATGATGATGGAAATTATGTTTGATAATGCTGTTTCAGTAACTTTAATGCATAGATTCCTGCTAGCTATTGCCTTAGCTGAATTTTGTCAAGATTTCTTTGTTCCAGATCTCTCACAGCCTTGGTTCAGATTTGGACATGTAGACTGCAGAGCTGATGTGAGAAGGAGTAAATAAACTGCTGAAGGAACTCAGTGGGTCGGGCAGCATCTGTGGAGGGAGAGTTTCACGTTGACCCTTCTTCTGGAGCACGTATGAGAACTGCATTTAACTATGTGTGGCATCAAGGACGACTTGAAACCAAGTCAAATGCTACCAGAGAGGAAACACTGCTGAGGCTAGAGCTGTGGTTTCTGCATTTGTCATGTAATTAACGTACTGTACCATGTTTTTGATTTTAAAGCACTTCCTGCAGGAATAATTGATTCCATTCTGGAGGTGAGTCCACATTTGAGCAACTATAAGTAGGGAGTCTCGAACACAGTCAAGTAAATTATAATTACTATTAGTGCCTGTGCTTTAAGATCAATAGTTTCAGAAACAATAAGTATACTTCTGATTGCTATTAATCAACAACATCATTACTTTGTATACATTTTAAAGGTTGCTTCTTTAAAGAATCCTGTATTTTATACACCGTGTTAAACTCACAGCAACAGAGTCTGGTTAACAGACAGAAGTCGGCCCTGTGGGCCGTGAGTTCTGGAGGCATTCAGCTACACAGGTCAGGAGTGGTTCACGCCTCTTTTGGTGTCACTGCTTTGCAAGGTCTGTAGGTTCAATCCTCTGCTAACACTTACACCATAAAACATAGGAGCAGAATTAGGCCATTTGGCCCATCGAGTCTGCTCTGCCATTCAATCATGGCTGATCCTTTGTTCCTATCCTCAGCCCCACTTCTCGGCCTTCTCCCCTTAACCTTTGATGCCGTGTCCAATTAAGAACCTATCAAGCTCTGCCTTAAATACACCCAATGATCTGGCCTCCACAGATGCCTGTGGTAACAAATTCCACAAATCTCCACCCTCTGGCAGAAGAAATTTCTCTCCATCTGTTTTAAATGGACTCCACTCTATCCTGAGGCTGTGCCCTCTTGCCCTAGATTCCCCCACCATGGGAAATATCCTTTCCACATCACCTCTGTCTAGCTCTTTCAACATTCGAAAGGTTTCAGTGAGATCCCCCTCATCCTTCTAAATTCCAGCAAGTTCAGACACAGCTATCAAATGCTCCTTGTTTGATAACCCTTTCATTCCTGGAGTCATCCTTGTAAACCTCCTCTAAATCCTCTCCACTGCCAACATATCTTTTCTTAGATGAGGAGCTTAAAATTGTTCACAATACTCAAGGTGAGGGCTCACCAGTGCCTTATAAATCCTCAGCATCACATCCCTGCTATTGTATTTTAGACCTCTTGAAATGGCAGCTAACATGGCATTTGTCTTCCTCACCACCAGCTCAACCTGCAAGTTAACCTTTAGAGTATTCTGCTCAAGGGCTCCCAAATCCCTTAGCGTTTCCCGGTTCAGATAAGTTTGTGCATTTAGTGCTACTACCAAAGTGCATGACCATGCATTTTCCAACATTGTATTTCATTTGCCACTTTCTTGCCCATTCTCCTAATCAGTGCAAATCCTCCTGTAGCCTACCTATTTCCTTAAAAACATCTGCCCCTCCATCATCTGCAAATTTGGCAATAAAGACATCCATTCCATCATCTAAATTATTGATATACAGCATAAAAAGAAGTGGTCCCAACACCGACCCCTGCGGAACACTACTAGTCACTGGTAGCCAGCCAGAAAAGGATCCTTTTATTCCCACTCAACCGCCTATTACCAATCAGCCAAAGCTCTAACCATACCAGTAACTTTCCTGTAATCCATGGACTCTTATCTTGGTAAGCAGCCTCATGTGTGACACTTTGTCAAAGGCCTTCTGAAAGTCCAAATATACTACACCCACTGCATCCCCTTTATCTATCCTACTTGTAATCTCTTCAAAGAATTCCAACAGGTTCATCAGGCAGGATTTTCCCTGAAGGAAACCATGCTGACTTTATCCTACCTTGTCTTGTGTCACCAAGTACTCCATAACCACATCCTGAACCATTGACTCCAACATCTCCCCAACCACTGAGGTCAGGTTAACTGGTCTATAATTACCTTTCTGTTGCCTTCCTCCTTTCTTAAAGAGTGGAGTGACACTTGCAATTTTCCAGTCCTCTGGCACCATGCCAGGGTCCAATAATTTTTGAAAGATCATTTCTAACGCCACCACAATCTCTAACGTTACCTCTTTCAGAACCCTGGGGTGCAGTTCATCTGGTCCAGGTGACTTATGTACCCTTAGGAATTTTAGCTTTCTGAGCACCTTCTCCCTTGTAATAGTAACTGCACTCACACCCTTCAACATCTGACACACTGCTCGCATCTTCCACAGTGAAGACTGATGCAAAGTATTCATTTAGTTCATCTGCCATCTCCTTGTCCCTTATTATTTTTCCAGCCTCATTTTCTAGCAGTGCTATGTCAACTCTCATCTCTTTTATCTTTTACATACTTGAAAAACCTTTTACTATCTACTTTGATATTGTTTGCTAGCTTAATTTCATATTTCATCTTTTCACTCCTAATGATTCTTTTAGGTCCTCCCTGTGAGTTTTTAAAAGCTTCCCTAGCCTCTATCTTCCTGCTAATTTTGCTTTGTTGTATGCCTCTCTTTTGCATTTACATTGGCTTTAACTTCCCTTGTCAGCCATGGTTGTACCATTCTGCCATTTGAGTATTGCTTGTGTGCAAAACTTTGACTATGTGCCAGTACAGAAATGAAGTTAAATCAAGGACCCATTTTGTCCTGTTAAGATTATTTAATAAGCAAATGGCTTGTCTTTGAAGAGCAGGGTCTACCTCCCAGGTCCAGGTCTGCAGATTCGATGATGTGCTCAAGCCTCCATGAAGAAATCCAACACCCCCTCTAGTCCATGAGCACTTAAATTGGAGAACGAATGTTTGAGATGGCACTGGGAGCCTCAAGTCTGTGCATTGGGAGCAGACAGAAGTTCAGTTTCATCAGCAGGAGGAATGGATCACTTTACATGACCCATTTTTGCCCTATCAGGTACCTAAAAGAAGGTAGATCTCGAGTGGAAAGAAGCTTTTCTTGATCCTAAGGGACTAATAAAGGGCTATGAAGGGCACTACAGAAATACAATATACTTTTTTACTCCGTCCCTGGAAACACAATGAGTGGGTTGAAACAGGGGGTTGCTGTAATGCTGAGTTGGTGGTAAAGGTGATGTCCTTTGAAGATAGCTGTTTCTTTGGCCACTGTCCTTGAACTGTTGCATTGTTCTCACAAGCTTCCAGACCAGTCTCTGAGTAGCCTACTGAATTAAATATTCACATCTCCGTCAATTAACCTGCCCTCACAATTGCACAGAAAACGGTGATTTCATAACTCACACAAAATGCTGGAGGAACTCAGCAGGCCAGGCAGTGTCTATAGAGAAAAGTACAGTCGACGTTTTGGACTGACACCCTTCAGCAGGACTGGAGAAAAACAGATAAAAGTAGATTTAAAATGTGGGGGAGGGGAGAGAGAAATACAAGGGGAAGGAGAAAACAAAGAGCTGGGAAGTTGGTGAAAGAGATACAGGGCTGGAGAAGGGGGAGTCTGATAGGTGAGGATGGAAGGCCACTTTTCTACTTTTATCCGTAGATGCTGCCTGGCCTGCTGAGTTCCTCCAGCACTTTGTGTGTGGGTGTGTTGCTCAGATTTCCAGCATCTGCAGATTTTCTCTTGTTCGTGACGGTGACTGGGTAGCTCATTTTCTGCACCTTTATCTTCAGATATTTAACCAAGCCAGAAGCTCATCTGGCACTTGGTAAATTGAGACTTGTGGTTGGCAATTGCAGATAGACTGATTATTTCTACAGCTAATCTGAGTGTGGGGTGCAACGACATATTCAGTTATGTTTGCAAAATAATCTCATTTCTTCCCATTTTACGTATGTAAAATGGTGAGATCACTTCAGAGTGGCAAAGGGTGACACAAGAGACTCTAGAAATGCCGGAAATCTTGAGCATCACACACAAAAAGTTAAAAGGACTCGCATATCAGGCAGCATCTATGGAGGGGAATAAACAGTTGATGTTTCAGGCTGACACCCTGCATCAGGGCTAGAAAGGAAGGGGGCAGAATGCAGAATAAGAAGGTGTGTGTGGGGAAAGGAGTACAAGCTGGTAGGTGAGAACAGGTGTGGGGGAAGGTGGCTGGGGGAGGGGGATGAAGTGAGACACTGGGAGGTGACAGGTGAGACCAAGTGAGGGGGAAGGTGGGTGGCTGGGGGAGAGGGATGAAGTGAGACACTGGGAGGTGACAGGTGAGAGGGAAGGTGGGTGGGGAGAGGGGGATGAAGTGAGACACTGGGAGGTGACATATGAGACCAGGTGAGGGGGAAGGTGGGTGGCTGGGGGAGGGAGATGAAATAGGAAGCTAGAAGGTCATAGGTGGAAGAAGTAAAGGGCTGATGAAGGAATCTAATATAGAGATGAGTGAAGCATGAGACAAGGGAGGGAGATGGGAACCACAAGGAGGTGTTGGGCCAGTGAGGAGAAGAGGGGAGAGAAGGTAGACAGAATGGGGAAATGGAAGAAAGAGAGAAGGGGAGGAGAAATTACCAGATGTTAGAGAAATCGATGTTCATGTCATCAGGATGGAGACTAACCAGACAGAATGAGTTCAACCTGAGTTTGACCTCATTGTGGCAGTAGAGGTGGCCATGGACCAACATGATGAAATGGGAACGGGAAGCAGAGTTGAATTGACCAGCTATTGGGAGATTCTGCCTTTTGCAGTGAACAGCGCAAAGGCACTCAATGAAGTGGTCTCCCAACCTGCATCAGGGCTCACCAAAATGGAGGAGGCTGCACCAAGAGCACAAGATGCAGCAGATAACCCAGACAATCTCAAAGTTCACAGTCTCACAGATAAAGTGTCATCCCACCGGGAAGTAATAATTGGTGTGAGGACAGGTGTAAGGTGTCAGGAGAAAGATCAGGTGGGATAAATAGATAAGGGAGTCCATGGACAAAGGGTGATGCCACTTCAACAAAAAAAAGCAACATCCCAAAGCTCTCCTGGGAATGCCTGGCCCTGGACCTGGCCCATTTCTGCTGAAGGCAGTTGATAACTTTAAGTCCACACATGGGGAGTATGTAGAAGCATTTCCTCAATTTGGTGTAGTGGGGTTGTCTGCCCTTAACCTGAAGAAATTAAAAACCTGTGGAACAGCTAGTTGGGACAAGTCAAGGGCAGTGGATGAGTAGACACACCGAATGTCTTAGTCCTTGCCAGGTGATTAGAGGAAGAGAGGCTGTCATATTCTGGTTATTGACGACAGGAAGAGGAAACCAGAGGTCCCTGAGCCGGTCCTCATCAGGAAATCAGAGATGGAGAGGGTCAGTGACTTTAAATTCCTTAGTGTTATCACTTCAGAGGACCCGTCTTGTGTACCATTACAAAGAAGGCATACAGTGCCTCTACTTTCTTAAAAGTTTACGGAGATTTGAAATGTCATCTCAAACTTTGACAAGCCTCTGTAGATGCATGGTGGAAAGTTAGCATCAGATTGCATCACAGCCTGGTGTGCAAACACGAAGATCCTTGAATGAAAAAAAACCTACAAAATGTAGTTGTTACGGCATAGCTGATCCAGCACTGAGCACATTTACAAGCGCTGTCACAAGAAGACAGCATCCACCATCAAGGACCACCAAAATCCAGGCCACGCTCTCTTCTCGCTGCTGCCATTGGGAAGGAGGTACAGGAGCCTTAGGTCCCACACCACCGTGTTCAGGAACAGTTATCACCCTTCAACCATTAGGCTCATGAACCAGAGTGGATAACTTCACTCATCTCAACTCTGCACTGATACCACAATCTATGGACTCACTTCCAAGGACTCTACAATTCATGTTCTCAATATTTATTATTTGTTTATTATTATTATTTTCTACTTGTTTTCCTTTTTGCATTTGAATAATTTGTTGTATTTGCACATTGGTTGTTTGTGTGTCTTTCTGTGCAGTTTTTCATTGATGCTATTTTATCTTTGTATTTATGTGAATGCACACAAGAAAATGAATCTCAGGGTACTATGTGGTGATATAAATGTAATTTGATAATAAATTAATTTGAACTTTGAAGTACTTGAAAGTGAGCATAAAGAAGGCCCTACTGATAATCTGCCAATCAGATTTCCAAATAAGAGACTACTTGTGGGGTTACAAATAGACTGATTCAGCAAAAAGCACAGAAGTGACATCAGAGATATCTTCTTTGGAAAAATTGCAAGGAGGTAATGCTACCTGTAGCCCTGGGCTAGAGCCAGTGGAAAGTGGTGACAGCTGAGCCAGAGAAACCAGAACCAACAGAATAAAAATCCAATAGTACAGAACTGATAAGAATAAAGTTGAAGAGTTGCAGTGAGAACTCAGGACACTGAATATTGCAAGGAAGACCTCCCATGCCCGGGTCAGGGAGATTCCCTAACCCGTTGTTGTGGGACTACAGGTGAAAAAGGAAAAATATCAAACTTCCTGATGAAGGGTGTCGGCTGAAAATGTCGACTGTGCTTTTTTCCATAGATGCCCCTTGCCTGCTGAGTTCCTCCAGCATTTTATAATAGACAATAGGTGCAGGAGTAGGCCATTCAGCCCTTTGAGCCAGCACTGCCATTCACTGTGATCATGGCTGATCATCCACAATCAGTATCCAGTTCCTGCCTTATCCCCATAACCTTTGATTCCGCTATCTTTAAGAGCTCTATCCATCTCTTTCTTGAAAGCATCCAGAGACTTGGCCTCCACAGCCTTCTGGGGCAGAGCATTCCATATATCCACCACTCTCTGGGTGAAAAAGTTTTTCCTCAACTCCGTTCTAAATGGCCTACCCCTTATTCTTAAACTGTGGCCTCTGGTTCTGGACTCACCCATCAGCGGGAACATGCTTCCTGCCTGCAGGGTGTCCAATCTCTTAATAATCTTATATGTTTCAATAAGATCCCCTCTCAGCCTTCTAAATTCCAGTGTATACAAGCCCAGTCGCTCCAATCTTTCGACATATGACAGTCCTGCCATCCCGGGAATTAACCTTGTGAACCTACGCTGCACTCCCTCAACAGCAAGAATGTCCTTCCTCAAATTTGGAGACCAAAACTGCACACGGTACTCCAGGTGTGGTCTCACCAAGGCCCTGTACAACTGCAGAAGGACCTCTTTGCTCTTATACTCAATTCCCCTTGTTATGAAGGCCAGCATGCCATTAGCTTTCTTCACTGCCTGCTGTACTTGCATGCTTGCTTTCAGTGACTGATGTACAAGAACACCTAGATCTCGTTGTACTTCCCCTTTTCCTAACTTGACTCCATTTAGATAATAATCTGCCTTCCTGTTCTTACCACCAAAGTGGATAACCTCAGATTTATCCACATTAAACTGCATCTGCCATGCATCTGCCCACTCACCCAGCCTGTTAAAGTCACCCTACATTCTCATAACATCCTCCTCCTTTGTGTGTGTGTGTGTGTGTGTGTGTGTGTGTTACTTGGATTTTCAGCATCTGCAGAATTTCCCTTGTTTGTGACAATATAATTTAAGTTAATATTTCCATTGGATATAACAAAATTGGATCAGTTAATTGTTTGAATTAATTAAGACTTGTGCAGTTATTGACCCTAAGTTAGTTGACTGAGGCAAAGGTCAACACTGCGATGAATTTCCTGTTTCTTTATGACATAGAAAGAGACCATTTGGCCCATCGAGTCTATGCTGGCACTCAGAAATTTTAAACACGTGAGATTCTGCAGATGCTGCAAATCTTGAACGACACTTGCTAAGTGCTGGAGGAATTCAGCAAGCCAGGCAGCACCTGTGGAGGGGAATAAACAGCTGACATTTTGATTTGCTGAGATCCTACAGCATTTTGTGTGTGCCTATCAGAGAAATCTCATCACTCCCATTCTCCTACTTATTTGCTCTCACAGGCCCATCAACTCCTGCCTTCTGCTCTTCTCACCATCCCCTATACAGGGGGTAACTTATAGTAGCCAATATAGGGGGTAACTTAATGTAGAATGATCTTAGAAAGAGCAACTTCACTTTTACAAATAGTAAATGGCAGCTCAAACTCTCAATAACCGGCCTTATCCTTGCTGCTGATGTCCATCTTGCTGTCTGTGACTGTAACTGATGTAAATCAATTCCACTCTATCTACCTGCTGCCCACACCAACAGACCTGCATCTTCCACAGTCGACTCCGTGATCATTCCTCAATTTCCCTCTCTTCAAATGTACAGAGCAATCTTGGGGTCGAAGTCTATAGCTCCCTGAAAGAGATAACATAAATAGATAGAGTGGTAAAGAAAGCTGATGGCGTGGTTGCTTAGAGTATCAGAACCAGAAAATAATGCTACACTTGTGTAAGATTGTAGTTAGTTTCCACTTGGAGTTCTGCATGCAGTTCCGGTCAGTCTTTTAGAGGAAGGCTGTGGAGGCTTTTGAGAGGGTACGGAAGATGTTTGTGAAGATTCAGGCTGGAGTAGAGGGTATGTGCTGTTAGACTGAACAAACTTGGGTTGTTTTCTGTGGTGTGCTGGAGATCTGATAGAAGTTTATAAGATTATGAGGGTCATAGATAGAGTAGGCAGAGTCTTTTTTCTCAAGGTATAAAGGGTGTAACTTTAAGGTGGGGAGGGCAAGTTTAAAAGGGATCAGGGTAAGTGGTGCATGCCTGGAAGGGGCTTCCAGGGTGGTAGTGGGGGCAAATGTGAAAATGTTGATGGAGGCTTTTAGATAGACACATGGATAGACAGGAAACAGAAAGAAATGGATTGCATGCAGGCAGAAGGGATTAGATCATGTTTGGCACAGGCATTGTGTGCCTACGGTCTGTTCCTGTGCTGTCTTGTTCTGTTTTATGTTCTCAATCACTCTGTCATTGACAGTTCTGCTTTAGGTGCTTGAGTTTTATCTTCGAGCCCCTCTGTCTTCCAGTCTCTCCTTCCTCCTCTTCAGTCCTCAGGTCCAAGTTTCTTATTTTCTGCCTAATATCCTTTATTTGATTTGCAGCCAGTTTTGGTTTTGTGACTTTCTAATTGTAAGAGCTAAGTATGGCATGACCTGGAGAGATCTTGTACCAGATATTGATATTGATCGCTGTTTTAGTTGAGAAATGCTGTCTTTAATGAAGACTGTTCCATCCATAGCTCAAATAAACCCATAGACACTGCAGAAGGGCAGCTCTGGATCAGTAGATTTTCTTGCTACCTCACTTAATTTTGGTGGTGATGTCTAATGGAAATACAGACAACACTGTCAATCAGTGCAAAAAAATATTAAGCACAATTTAAAGAAAACTTTCATCAAAATTGCTGGGTTTACTTAATGAGAATGTGGTAGAGACAGATACAATAACAACATTTAAACAAAAGGGGTTCTGGAAACCCAGAGCAACACACACAAAAGGCTGGAAGAATTCAGTTCAGACAGCATCAATGCAGAGGAATAAATACTCTTATGTTCCGGACTAAGACCTTTCATCGGGGCTGGAAAGAAAGGAGGAAGTAGCCAGAAGTAGGAAGACAAGCTATCAGGTCATGAGTGAAGACAGGTGAGGGGGACGGTGAGTAGGTGATGGAAGATGAAGTACGAAACTGTGAGGCAGAAGCTATAAAGACCTTGATTGCCTGAGGCTGCTCTGGTGAAAAAGTGCTGTCTGAACCTCAGCTGTCTGTACAGCAGAGGGCGCTCCTGCTTCAGCGATCACCGTGAGCTCTGTGCCAGTGACTCCCTTTAACCACAGACTCCCCAGATGCTGGAGATTTGAAAGATTTTACCAAATCTGCATATTTGCAAACTTCCTCTGAGAATTAATTAAGTATTAATTTTTTTTTTATTGACTATCAAGTTCTAGAGCTGTTTACATCCTTCTGGAATTGCTGCCACTCTTGTAATACAGAGAACACGACCATAACTGAGTTCCCACCAGCAATTAGCAAACAAATAACAGTCATGGCTGAGACTTAAATATCAAACTGAACAACAAGGAAAACTCTCCTGCTCCTCTTCTACGTAATTTAATGGTGTAATTTACTTCAACTTTGAAAAAGCAAGAACATAATCTTTTTTGAGTTTGTTTCCTTCTGTGGCACTACTCTTCCCTATCTCAGTCTTATATTTCACCCAAAATACTGCAGCACTACCAGGCTTGAAATTTTCACTCAAACATCTAGACCAGTCTTTCTTAATCTTTTTGCCCTGGAAGTACTCTTGAAATAATTTTCAGGTCTCAGGAAGCATTATTATATCTACAGCTCACAATACGTAGTATGATCAGTAAGTTGTAGATATAATAATCCAAAAATATTTGTCAATGCTCTTCTGAGTAGAGAATGAATTTTTAGGCAATGTTTCTCGGGAAAAAAAGGTAGTTAAGCTTAGCTTACCTTTCTTAAAATTAATCTCTTTCTTTCCCATTCATAAATTTTTTAAACTCATTAGGCAAACATAATAAATTTGTGTTAAATAACTGGTTTAAGCCAAAGTGGGATTTAATTTTTCTAAAGGTAGGCTCAGTAGATTTAATTTGTAAAAATGTTGTAAATTGATATTAATTAATGCTATTTACAACATGAAAATTTATTGACAATTTTGAATAGTGAAGTTACTAAAAACCATAAGCCAAAGCAACATGAATAAAAATATAGTCACAACTTTATACAAAACTTTGAAAAAACATTTTCTTATTAAGTGACATGATCAGGCTCAAATATAAGCTTAGTATATGAAACGTGTTTGTTTTATGTTGCACAAATACTCAATTCTGGGTCAAATTTGAGATAAGCACACACAGATTTCACCCTCAACTAAAATAAGATGATTTCTATCCCTCTCTTGAAGCTTGTTAAACAAGAAAAAGCTTGCTCACACATGTAAGAAGTTGAAAACTGCAGCAAAATGTTCATTGCTTTCCCATGAATGGCAGGATACTCTTATCTCACAGAAATCCAGAACTTGTCCGGGGGCAGGTCAGTAAATCTCATCCTGAGTGCACGATCAGACCGCAGCTCGCAAAGTTCATCCTCTCCTCTCAAAGTCAAGTTGTCAGGCTGAGCAGAAGATTTAGAGAAAGGGTCCTTCACTCAGTCATACACATGTGCTGAAAGGGAGGAAAAATACTGTTTAATTTTGTTCTGCAGATCTTCCAGGTGGTTTTCAACAAGAGTCGAGACTTTCTGACATCCTTTCTTACTCTCAAGCCCAAGCAGCAGTGGAAACATCTCAAGGTTTCCTTTTGCAGCATGATATTTCCAAAATTTCAGTTTCCTTTTAAATCCAAGAATCTTGTCACTTAAACTCAAAACATTTTCTCCAGAGCCTTGCAGAGACATGTTCAGCTGTTTCCTAGGATGAAAAATGTCTGCCAGGTAGGCTAATTTCTGCAGCCATTCTTCATCTTCAGAATAGTAAACAGCAAAATCTGGCCTACTATTCTCTTGAAAGTACTCCTACAATTCACGTTTCAGCTCAAACACCCTTTTGAGAACTGTTCCTCTGCTAAGCCCCCAGAGATTGGCAGGAGACTGGTCTGCTCTTTGTCCAGATTTTCACACAGCTTTTTTTAAACATTCTCGTGTGAACTGGTCTTTGTTTAGTCATAGTCATACTTTATTGATCCCAGGGAAATTGGTTTTCGTTACAGTTGCACCATAAATAATAAATAGTAATAGAACCATAAATAGTTTAATAGTAATATGTACATTATGCCAGGAAATAAGTCCAGGACCAGCCTATTGGCTCAGGGTGTCTGATCCTCCGAGGGAGGAGTTGTAAAGTTTGATGGCCACAGGCAGGAATGACTTCCTATGACGCTCTGTGCTGCATCTCGGTGGAATGAGTCTCTGGCTGAATGTACTCCTGTGCCCACCCAGTACATTATGTAGTGGATGGGAGACATTGACCAAGATGGCATGCAGCTTGGACAGCATCCTCTTTTCAGACACCACCGTCAGAGAGTCCAGTTCCATCCCCACAGCATCACTGGCCTTACGAATGAGTTTGATGATTCTGTTGGTGTCTGCTACCCTCAGCCTGCTGCCCCAGCACACAACAGCAAACATGATCGCACTGGCCACCACAGACTCGTAGAACATCCTCAGCATCGTCCGGCAAATGTTAAAGGACCTCAGTCTCCTCAGGAAATAGAGACGGCTCTGACCGTTCTTGTAGACAGCCTCAGCATTCTTTGACCAGTCCAGTTTATTGTCAATTCATATCCCCAGGTATTTGTAATCCTCCACCATGTCCACACTGACCCCCTGGATGGAAACAGGGGTCACCGGTTCCTTAGCTCTCTTCAGGTCTACCTCTAGCTCCTTAGTCTTTTTCACATTAAGCTGCAGATAATTCTGCTCACACCATGTGACAAAATTTCCTACTGTAGCCCTGTACTCAGCCTCATCTCCCTTGCTGATGCATCCAACTATGGCAGAGTCATCCGAAAACTTCTGAAGATGACAAGACTCTGTGCAGTAGTTGAAGTCCAAGGTGTAAATGGTGGAAGGGAAAGGGAGACAAGACAGTCCCCTGTGGAGCCCCAGTGCTGCTGATCATTCTGTCGGACACATAGTGTTGCAAGCACACGTACTGTGGTCTGCCAGTCAGGTAATCAAGAATCCATGACACCAGGGAAGCATCCACCTGCATCGCTGTCAGCTTCTCCCCCAGCAGAGCAGGGCGGATGGTGTTGAACGCACTGGAGAAGTCAAAAAACATGACCCTCACAGTGCTCGCTGGCTTGTCCAGGTGGGCGTAGACACGGTTCAGCAGGTAGACGATGGCATCCTCAACTCCTAGTCGGGGCTGGTAGGCAAACTGGAGGGGATCTAAGCGTGGCCTGACCATAGGCCGGAGCAGCTCCAGAACAAGTCTCTCCAGGGTCTTCATGATGTGGGAGGTCAATGCCACCGGTTTGTAGTCATTGAGGCCGCTGGGGCATGGCGTCTTCGGCACAGGGACGAGGCAGGATGTCTTCCACAGTACAGGAACCCTCCAGAGCCTCAGGCTCAGGTTGAAGACATGGCGAAGTAGTCCACATAGCTGAGGGGTACAGGCTTTGATCACCCTGGTACTGACACCATCCGGTCCTGCAGCCTTGCTTAGGTTGAGATGTTTCAACTGTCTTAGAAACATAGAAAATAGGTGCAGGAGTAGGCCATTCGGCCCTTCGAGCCTGCACCGCCATTTATTATGATCATGGCTGATCATCCAACTCAGAACCCCGCCCCAGCCTTCCCTCCATACCCCCTGATCCCCGTAGCCACAAGGGCCATATCTAACTCCCTCTTAAATATAGCCAATGAACTGGCCTCAACTGCTTCCTGTGGCAGAGAATTCCACAGATTCACCACTCTCTGTGTGAAGAAGTTTTTCCTAATCTCGGTCCTAAAAGGCTTCCCCTTTATCCTCAAACTGTGACCCCTTGTTCTGGACTTCCCCAACATCGGGAACAATCTTCCTGCATCTAGCCTGTCCAATCCTTTTAGGATTTTATACGTTTCAATCAGATCCTCCCTCAATCTTCTAAGTTCCAATGAGTACAAGCCCAGTTCATCCAGTCTTTCTTCATATGAAAGTCCTGCCATCCCAGGAATCAATTTGGTGAACCTTCTTTGTACTCCCTCTATGGCAAGGATGTCTTTCCTCAGATTAGGGGACCAAAACTGCACCCAATACTCCAGGTGTGGTCTCACCAAGGCCCTGTACAACTGCAGTAGTACCTCCCTGCTCCTGTACTCGAATCCTCTCGCTATAAATGCCAGCATACCATTTGCCTTTTTCTCCGCCTGCTGTACCTGCATGCCCACTTTCAATGACTGGTGTATAATGACACCCAGGTCTCGTTGCACCTCCCCTTTTCCTAATCGGCCACCATTCAGATAATAATCTGCTTTCCTATTTTTGCCACCAAAGTGGATAATCTCACATTTATCCACATTAAATTGCACCTGCCATGAATTTGCCCACTCACCCAACCTATCCAAGTCACTCTGCATCCTCTTAGCATCCTCCTCACAGCTAACACTGCCACCCAGCTTCGTGTCATCCGCAAACTTGGAGATGCTGCATTTAATTCCCTCATCCAAGTCATTAATATATATTGTAAACAACTGGGGTCCCAGCACTGAGCCCTTGCGGTACCCCACTAGTCACCGCCTGCCATTCTGAAAAGGTCCCGTTTATTCCCACTCTTTGCTTCCTGTCTGCTAACCAATTCTCTATCCACATCAATACCTTACCCCCAATACTGTGTGCTTTAAGTTTGCACACTAATCTCCTGTATGGGACCTTGTCAAAAGCCTTTTGAAAATCCAAATATACCACATCCACTGGTTCTCCTCCATCCACTCTACTAGTTACATCCTCAAAAAATTCTATGAGATTCGTCAGACGTGATTTTCCTTTCACAAATCCATGCTGACTTTGTCCGATGATTTCACCGCTTTCCAAATGTGCTGTTATCACATCTTTGATAACTGACTCCAGCAGTTTCCCCACCACTGACGTTAGGCTAACCGGTCTATAATTCCCTGGTTTCTCTCTCCCTCCTTTTTTAAAAAGTGGGGTTACATTAGCCACCCTCCAATCCTGAGGAACTAGTCCAGAATCTAACGAGTTTTGAAAAATTATCACTAATGCACCCTCTATTTCTTGGGCTACTTCCTTAAGCACTCTAGGATGCAGACCATCTGGCCCTGGGGATTTATCTGCCTTCAATCCCTTCAATTTACCTAACACCACTTCCCTACTAACATGTATTTCGCTCAGTTCCTCCATCTCACTGGACCCTCTGTCCCCTACTATTTCCGGAAGATTATTTATGTCCTCCTTAGTGAAGACAGAACCAAAGTAATTATTCAATTGGTCTGCCATGTCCTTGCTCCCCATAATCAATTCACCTGTTTCTGTCTGCAGGGGACCTACATTTGTCTTTACCAGTCTTTTCCTTTTTACATATCTATAAAAGCTTTTACAGTCAGTTTTTATGTTCCCTGCCAGTTTTCTCTCATAATCTTTTTTCCCCTTCCTAATTAAGCCCTTTGTCCTCCTCTGCTGAACTCCGAATTTCTCCCAGTCCTCAGGTGAGCCACTTTCTCTGGCTAATTTGTATGCTTCTTCTTTGGAATTGATACTATCCCTAATTTCTCTTGTCAGCCACGGGTGCACTACCTTCCTTGATTTATTCTTTTGCCAAACTGGGATGAACAATTGTTGTAGTTCATCCATGCAACCTTTAAATGCTTGCCATTGCATATCCACCGTCAATCCTTTAAGTGTTATTTGCCAGTCTATCTTAGCTAATTCACGTCTCATACCTTCAAAGTTACCCCTCTTTAAGTTCAGAACCTTTGTTTCTGAATTAACTATGTCACTCTCCATCTTAATGAAGAATTTCACCATATTATGGTCACTCTTACTCAAGGGGCCTCTCACGACAAGATTGCTAATTAACCCTTCCTCATTGCTCAAAACCCAGTCCAGAATAGCCTGCTCTCTAGTTGGTTCCTTGACATGTTGGTTCAAAAAACCATCCCGCATACATTCCAAGAAATCCTCTTCCTCAGCACCTTTACCAATTTGGTTCACCCAATCTACATGTAGATTGAAGTCACCCATTATAACTGCTGTTCCTTTATTGCACACATTTCTAATTTCTCACCTGTTCAGCTGTGAAGCCCACCGTGGTGGTTTTGTGTGGGGGAGGGGTATAGTCATGAGAGCAGGGTGGGGGACTGTGAGGAGGGGTAGGAGGGGAGAGTGGAATATGTGTTGGTTGGGGGCCGACAACAGATGGTTCATGTGGGGGATGGGCAGGGGCCACAATGTCAAATCTGTTAAAGAACAGGTTAAGTTCATTGGCCCTGTCCACACTGTCCTCAACTCCTCTGTTGCTAGTTTGCCGAAACCCAGTGATGGTCCTCATCCCCCTCCAGACCTCTCTCTTGTTGTTCTGCTGGAGTTTCCACTCAAGCTTCCTCCTGTACCTGTCTTTAGCCTCCCTGATCCTGGCTTTCAGGTCACTCTGTATCGCCCTCAGCTCCTCCCTATTTCCATCTCTAAACACCCTCTTTTTAGCGTTCAAGATGTCCTTAATGTACTTTGTCACCCATGGCTTGTTATTTGAATGACAAAGGACAGTTCTTGTCGGAACATTGCAGTCCACACAGAAGTTGATGTAATCAGTGATGCACTCTGTGAGCCCATCAATAGCCTCTCCATGTGGCTCACAGAGTGCCTGCCAGTCTGTCACCTCAAAACAATCCTGGAGTGCCTCATAAGCCTCCTCCGACCATTTCCTCACTGTCCTCGAGGTTGCAGGTTTACTCTTCACCAGAGGCACGTAGCAGGATTTTAGATGCACCAGGTTGTGATCTGACCTTCCCAGTGGGGGGAGGAGAGAGGTTTAATAAAGTTAACCATTTTTGTAGCATCATCCAAAGCTTTTTCATTTAATGTCCAAGAGTTTTTGACATCAGCACCCCTCTCTGAAGAAAGCAGTGTGTGGTGACAACGCCAGGAGTTCCCTTTTTGTACAAGAGAAACAAAACCTCTCACAGAGCTGACCATTAATGGACACCATCAGTACAGATACCAACACAGTTCCTCCAAGACAGATCTTCTGTTTCCAGATATGAGGACAAAACATTAAATATATCTTGCCCTTCGCTTGGTTCAGAATCAGAATCAGGCTTGTTATCATTGGCGTGTGACATGAAATTTGTTAACTTAGCAGCAGAAGAGAAAAAATAAATAAATAAAATTTTAAAAAATGAATAAATAACTTACAGTATACGTATATTGAAAAGATTTTAAAAAACATGCAAAAATCATAAATACTGTATATTAAAAAAGTGAGGTAGTATCCAAGGGTTCAATGTCCATTTAGGAATCGGATGGCGGAGGGGAAGAAGCTGTTCCTGAATCATTGAGTGTCTGCCTTCAAACTTCTATACCTCCTACCTGATGGTAACAGTGAGAAAAGAGCATGCCCTGGGTGCTGGAGGTCCTTAATAATGGATGCTGCCTTTCTGAGACACTGTTTCCTGAAGATATCCGGATGCTTTGTAGGATAGAACCCAAGATGGAACTGACTAGATTTACAACCTTCTGCAGCTTCTTTCAGTCCTGTGCAATAGCCCCTCCATACTACTATGAAGTTTTTGAGTGTATTTGTTGACATACCAAATCTCTTCAAACTCCTAATGAAATATAGCCACTGTCTTGCCTTCTTTATAACTACATCGATATGTTGGGACCAGGTTAGATCCTCAGAGATCTTGACATCCAGGAACATGAAACTGCTCACTCCCTCCACTTCTGATCCCTCTATGAGGATTGGTATGTGTTCCTTTGTCTTACCCTTCCTGAAGTCCACAATCAGCTCTTTCGTCTTACTGATGTTGCAATGGAAAAAGTTTTCTTGAATTTCATATCATTTACAAATCTTGAAAATGCTACAACATGACATTTATTGGTGAAATCTGTTGACTCATCAACCTGGATAATTCGGAAGGGAGAGGCTGACGTCACAGCCCAAGTTGGATGAGTCTATTCAATGCTTGGAAAACGCACTTCACGCTCCTCATCAGCCTACTGTCCTCCCTCTGTGCAATACAGTGATCACCAATTATCAGCCTACTGTCCTCCCTCTGTGTAATACAGTGATCACCAATTATCAGCCTACTGTCCTCCCTCCGTGCAATTACCACTGGCCTCCCCTATCTTGCGTCAAAAACGGAGAATGGACTTAGCTAAGTAAACAAGGGACCTCTAACAAGGTTGTTATGGGGATGCTCCGTACTGCCAAGCATGCAAGTGCTAGCATCACACAAAGTTCCACAAACCATGTTTATTTATTTTAATCATGATCTCTCATTTAACCTCTAGCAACCTTGGGTTCTGCAGAACTCTGGGTGAGAAACCCTGATCTAGAGGGAGACTTTTGCTTTATTTATTCATTTTCAGGATTTGTGACACTTATTGCCATGTTTTGCTTCCACGTCCCACCTTCCTCATCTATCAGATTCCATTACCTTCCGGCCTTTGTCACCTCCAGCCACCATCTCCCTGCTCCTGTCGTTATTCCCACTCTCCTCACCTCCATCTGCTGATATTCCCTCCTCACTTGGATCCACCTATTGCTTTCCTGCTCTTGCTCCATCCCTCCCCTCACCTCTTTACACTGGCTGCCTCCGCTCGATCTTACAGTCCAGATTAAGGATCTCGAACTAAAACAATGATTGTCCATTTCCCCCACAGGTCCTGCCTGCCCCATTGGGTTCTTCCAGCACCGTTTCCTGTTGCTCCAGATTCCAACATCTGCACTCTGCTGTGTCTCTGCTGAGGTTGGGTGGGACTACAACTGGAAGTCATGGGTTAAGGGTGAAAGGTGAGAAGTTTAAGGGGAACATTAGGGGAAACTTCTTCCCTCAGGGGATTGTGAGAGCTGTCAGCACTAGTGGTGCATGCAAGCTCGCTTTCAATGTTTAAGCTAAGGTTGGATAGGTACATGGATGGTCGGGATATGTGTGGCAAGTTGATGGAAGTAGGCCGTTTAAATGGTTCAACACAGACTAGATGGGCTGAAAGGCCTGATACTCTGCTGTACTTTTCTATGACTCTCTGACCCTGTGCTTATTGTGTGTCTCTGATTCCCCTGGACAGAGTGGCAAGAATGTTCGAGTGGACAGTGATCACTGCTGCATGCTCACCTATCAGTTTGATGCTGGATCTTTAACTACTGATTTTCTCAGGTGCTGGCTGAGAGAGGCAACGTAGCCGACCCAGCTGGAGATGAAAGATAACAGAGAAGAGAGGGGTTTGATAAAACATGCTTCAACTGTGAGCTACAGAACATGGCAGATGCTGGAAATCTTGTTGAAGTGATGCAGACAGCCATTAGTTGTGCATGTGTGTGTGTACAGGTGTGTGTGTTTGTGTTGATGTCTACCCCACAAATATTCCCTCTGTTTCAGGAGTGCCGTGTATTTAATATTTGAGTCATCTTGTAAATATACTGTTTGATTAATCATTCTTTCTCGTTTCTATAATTCATTATGTTTATATGTAAAAATACATGAATTGCAGATGCCATGATGCTACCATGTGATATGTGCATGCTTCACTTAAAGTAAACACAAAGTTCGACTCACATTTCAGACTACCGTGATTCCTTTTAATTAGTTCAATGTTTTGAAGCTACAATATACGACAGTGACAAGGAGGTACTTTTAAAAAGAACCCAAATGGCTACCAACCTGTTGACGAGCAGCACTGAAAGGTCAAATTTAAAAAAAAGGAGAGCAGCACATACTTTGGAAGTTTTTTAAAATGTCAGAATATGGAATTCACAGGTTCATAACCAGTGAGTATCTGGTGATAATAAAAATATAGCAGAAATGGTTGCCTACATCGGAAAGACAGAAGCAGTTGATTGCTCATTGGGTAACTGGCTCATGTATAATAGAAACATAGAAAACCTACAGCCGAACACAGGCCCTTTGGCCCACAAAGTTGTGCCGAACATGTCCCTACCTTAGAAATTACTAGGCTTACCTATAGTCCTCTATTTTCATAAGCTCCATGTACCTATCCGAAATTCTCTTCAAAGACCCTATCGTATCCGCCTCCACCACCATTGCCGGCAGCCCATTCCACGCACTCACCAATCTCTACGGAAAACACTTACCCCTGACATTTCCTCTGTACCTACTCCCCAGCACCTTAAACCTGAGCCCTCTTGTGGCACCATTTCAGCTCTGAGAAAAAGCCTCTGACTATCCACACGATCGATGCCTCTCATCATCTTATACACCTCTATCAGGTCACCTCTCATCCTCCGTCGCTCCAAGGAGAAAAGGCCGAGTTCACTCAACCCATTCTCATAAGGCATGCTCTCCAATCCGGCCAACATCCTTGTAAATCTCCTCTGCACCCTTTCTATGGTTTCCACATCCATCCTGTAGTGAGGCGATCAGAACTGAGCACAGTACTCCAAATGGGGTCTGACCAGGGTCCGATACAGCTGCAATAATGAGCTAACTGGACAGTATTTTGAAGCAAATGGAATACCCCATGAGAAATTAACACCAATTTTGCTGAGTACATTGAGTTCAAAGGCATAACGTTTGCTTTGAAGTTTAATTGCTCCAACCAAATGAGCAGAAATTAGCTTTGGTGATTTCATGAAAGTAATGCAGGGACATTTAGAATTGAAACCATTATTAATTACAGAATGCTCTAGTTTTCGTAAGCAAAATCAAAAAGAAGGGGTGTCCATTTCAGTGGACGTGGCTGCAATGAAGAGATTGACTGAGCATATCAGTTCAGTACTGGGCTTAATGATGCACTGAGAGATAGCTTAGTTGGTGAAATCTCTCAAGAAAGCATTCTATATTGCCCCCTAACTGAAGCACAACTTTTATTTAAAAGAGCAGTTGAAACTGCTGTATCATTGATAACAGCACACAGAAACACAATTGAGTTGCAGCTGAAAATGAGCATGAACAAAATTGCAATGTCTAAAAAGAAACCCGTCTGGCCAAAAAATTGTGTTACCAGTTTGGCAGGGGTTCACATAGACTAGACCAATGCAGATTTAGAGGCGAAACTTGTAGATAATCAACAAAGTAGGACATATAGAAAGAGTATGTTGGGCAGACAAAAATAAATGGACTGCTCAGACAAGAGAAAAAGATAAAAGGTGAGGTTGCAGATTCAAAAAGAACACTAATCTACATGCTGTTGCTGAAAAATCTGATAATGATGTGAGTGAGGCAGGACTAAGTAGCTTTGAAATTTACAATGTGAAAGGTAGCAATAGACAAGCAATATAGCTTATACCAGAAGAGAATGTCAAATTAATTAAGATGGAATTGGATGCTGGTTCATTTGTTTGAGTCATTCTACAAAATGAGTTTCTACAGCATTTCAGAGATACTAAACAGAAGCCTGCCAATACCCAGCTAAGAACTTACTCTGGAGAACAGATAACTTCTGTGGAAATGCTATTCGTAACAGTGAAGTACAATAACCAAAAAGCCACATTGAATTTGTATGTGGTAAAAACAGGAGGACCAGCATCATGGTGGTGTGATTGGCTGAGACAGCTAAACTCCATTTTCATGCCACATCCCCTGCAATAAAGTCAGCTGTAAGTGAATGAAGGAAGGTACTGGATGACGCCACAACTGTCTCCATGGTGTATCCTATGAACTGGTGCTCAAACAGGCTTTAGTGCCAGCCTCTGTGCCTCTTGTTGGAAAGTAAGTTGGACCAAGGTAGGACCATGCTGCTCTGAGGAATCGGGAAAGCAATGAAAGGAGCCTTCTGACTACAATCGTTTTTGTAAGCTACCCACGTACCTGAGAAAGCCCCTGATATGTGAATTGAACAGTTATCTTGAAATGTGGCTTCATTTTAAACTGGAAGAGATTTCAAGGAGCTTCAGGAAAGCTGGAAACATTCAGCTTTTGTAAGTATAAAGAACTAGAATCTACTCTGCATGTATTGAAGTTATTGCATAAACTTCAAGTGGGAGACAAAAAGCTGATTGTGAAAATAGATGCAAAGACCAAAGCCAGCTGGAGGAACGGAAGGACAAAAGGAAAGGAGTCAATAACAAAACGAAACAGAAGATCTGTCAGGTGATGTTGTGGCTGAGTAAACCAAGAGGAGAGATGAAATCATGAAGGGGCCAATAGAAGGATTAATAAGAAAACATTTCAGTGAAATAAGTGCACCTTCCCAAGATAAAAGTGCACAAACTAGAAGAAGAATAAGGAAGAAGAAATGTGTCCAGAGCTGTCAGAACCACTTCCTGCAGCCTCAGCATCAACTCCTACAACCACCATGGAGGAGGCTCCTGAACCTGCGATTGTTTACAGTCACACCTGCCATGTAGAGCGATCCTCTGTGTCAGGGAAGACGTTATCCCACAAGAGGAAGAAATGCTTCACAGCCATTAACTCTTTAGGCCTGAATGAGACAATTTAAAAACTGACTATGCTGGGATGTCTGTATATAGTAGTTATATTATATAGTATACTGTTTATACAGTGGAGATCCATTCTCTGTTGAGTTAGAGTTTATAGCTAAACAGGGCGGAGTGTTGTGTATTTAATATTTCAGTAGTATTTGAGTAATCTTGTAAATATATTGCTTGATTAAGTATTCTTTGTTGTTTATATAATTCATTATAGTTATACGCGAATTACATACAACATATTGCGACCATGTGATATGTGCACATCTCACTTAAATTAAACATGAAGTTAGACTCACATTTTGGACTCCCATGGCTTCCTTTGAATTAGTTTAATGTTTTGAAGTTACAAAACATAACACAGAATATCTGGTTGTGTCAGTGGCTGTTTACTGCTATCATTAATGATGCAGAGAAGTTGCTGGGGAAGAGGTTGCCCATTTGCAGATGATGCCTCAGTACGTGTGAATGTGGGGATTACATGATATCTGCAAGCAGATCTGAGTTCACTGAGTTTATACAAATGTAGCTTCATGCATGTGCCAAATGAAAGCATTGAGCACACAAAGGTTACAGACAGCAGCAAAAAGCACTGCATTTTCGCATGGTAATCTCTGAAGGATTATGAGAAACACTGTGAAGCTATATGTTCTGGTCAATTTTCATCCCATACCCTATAAAGTAGTTTATGTCATCATTATGACTTATAGTTTATTGGAGCTTGCTATGCACCAGTTATTTAATTTGAGCTTTCTGATTGATTTTGTTCTTTTATCACCAATAAGACCATAAGATATAAGAGAAGAAATGGGCCATTCGGCCCATCATGGCTGATCCAATTATGGTCTTATGCTTCAGTAAAGTGGAACACACAAGTAGAGTGTCTCCAAGAGGAGACAATCAGGAGGAGTTGCACTAGACTCCAGCCTGGGGATTTAATAAATAATAACAGAGTTGAACTACTAATTCTGTGATAATAAGACCATATGATATAGGAGAAGAATTAGGTCATTTAGCCCATCGAGCCTGCTCTGCCATTTCATCATGGCTGATCCATTCCCCTCTCAGCCCCAATCTCCTGCCTCCTCCCCATATTCCTCCATGTCCTGTCTAATCAACAATCTTTTAACCTCTGCCTTAAATAAACCCAATTACCTGCCCTCCATAGCCACCTGTGATAACGAATTCCACAGATACATGATTCACTGGCTAAAGAAATTCCTCCTCATCTCCATTCTAATAGGACACCTATCCAGAAGCTGTGCCACCATAGGAAACGTCTCCCACCATAGGAAACGTCTCCCACCAGAGGAATCGTCCTCTCCACACCCACTCTGTCAAAGCCTTTTACTATTCAATAGGTTTCAATGAGGTCACCCCTCATCCTTCTGAATTCCAGTGATACAGGCCTAGAGCCATCAGACTCTCTTCGTATGACAAGCCTTTCAATCCTGGAATCATATTTGTGAACGTCTCCAGTGTCAGCATAACCTTTCTAAGATAAGGGGTCCAAAACTGCTCACAATACTCCAAATGAGGCCTCACTAGTGCTTTATAAAGTCTCAACGTTACATCAACACACATGGAAGTTGCTGGTGAACGCAGCAGGCCAGGCAGCATCTCTAGGAAGAGGTACAGTCGGCGTTTCAGGCCGAGACCCTTCGTCAGAACTAACTGAAAGAAGAGCTAGTAAGAGATTTGAAAGTGGGAGGGGGAGGGGAAGATCCGAAATCATAGGAGAAGACAGGAGGGGGAGGGATGGAACCAAGAGCTGGACAGGTGATTGGCAAAGGGGATACGAGAGGATCATGGGACAGGAGGTCCGAGGAGAAGGAAAAGGGGGAGGGGGGGAAAACTCAGAGGATGGGCAAGGGGTATAGTGAGAGGGGCAGAGGGAGAAAAAGGAGAGAGAGAGAAAGAATGTGTGTATATAAATAAATAACAGATGGGGTACGAGGGGGAGGTGGGGCATTAGCGGAAGTTAGAGAGGTCAATGTTCATGCCATCAGATTGAAGCTCTTCCTTCAGTTAGTCCTGACGAAGGGTCTCAGCCCGTAACGTCGACTGTACCTCTTCCTAGAGATGCTGCCTGGCCTGCTGCGTTCACCAGCAACTTTGATGTGTGTTGCTTGAATTTCCAGCATCTGCAGAATTCCTCGTGTCAACATTACATCTTTGCTTTTATATTCTAGTCCTCTTGAAGTGAATGATAACATTGCATTTGCCTTCCTCACCACAGGCTCAACCTGCAATTTAACCTTCAGGGAATCCTGCACAAGCACTCCCTTCCCTTTGTACCTCTGTGTTTTGTATTTCCTATCCTTTTAGAAAATAGTCAGCCTTTTCATTTCTTCTGCCAAAGTGCATGACCATACACTTCTCAGCATTGTATTCCATCTGCCAACTTGTCCCATTGTCCTCCACCTATCTTAATATCATCTGTAAACTTTGCAACAAGGCCATCAGTTTCATCATCTGAAACATTGAGATATAACGTAAAAAGAATCTGTCTCAAGATAGACCCCTGTAGAACACCACTAGTCACCGGCAGCCTGGCAGAAGAGGCTCCCTTCATTCCCACTCTTTGCCTCCTGGTAATCAGCCACTGCTTTACCCATGCTAGAATCTTTCCTATAATACCATGGACTTGTAGCTTGTTAAGCAATCTCATATGTGACAACTTGACAAAGGCCTTCTGATGATCCAAGTACACAACATCAACCCATTCTCCTTTGTCTATCCTGCTTGATATTTTTCAAAGAATTCCGACAGATTTGTCAGGCAAGATTTTCCCCTGAAAAAAACATGCTAACTGTGGCCTATTTTATCATGTGCCTCTAAGTACCCTGAGACCTCATCCTTAATAATTGACTCCAACATCTTCCCAAACACTGAGGTCAGACTAACTGGTCTATAGTTTCCTTCCTTCTGCTTCCTCCTTTCTTGAAGGGTGAAGTGATATGTTCAATTTTCCAATTTTCTGGAACCATTCCAGAATCTAATGATTTTTGAAAGATCGTTACTAATGTTTCCACAATCTCTTCAGCCATCTCTTTCAGAACTCTGGGGTGTATGCCATTTGGTTCAGATGACTTACCTACCTTCGTACCTTTCAGTTTCCCAAGAACCTTCTCCCTAATTATGGTAGCTTCACACACTTCATGCCCCCTGACACCTGGAACGTCCATTGTACTGCTAGTGTCTTCCGCAGTGAAGACTGATGCAAGATACTTATTCAGTTCGTCAGCTATTTTGTTGTCTCCCATTACTATCTCTTTTGGTATCCTTTTTAATATTATTGGCTAGCTTACTTTCTTATTCCATCTCTACCTCCTTAATGACTTTTTAGTTTCCTTATGTTGGTTTTTAGAAGTTTCCCAATCCTCTAACTTCTCACTAATTTTTGCTCTATTATATGCCCTCTCTTTGCCTTTTATGTTGGCTTTGACTTCTTTCGTTAGCCACAGCTGTGTCATCTTTCCCTTAGAGCACTTCTTCCTCTTTGGGATATATATATCTCCTGTACCTATCAAATTGCTTCCAGAAGTTCCAGCCATTGCTGCTCTGCCATCATCTCTGCCAGTGTTCTTTTCCAATGAATACTGGCCGTCTGCTCTCTCATGGCTCTGTAATTCCCTTTACCCCACTGTAATACTGATACATCTGACTTCAGCTTCTCCTTCTCAAATTTCAGGGTGAATTCAATCATATTATGATTTCTTGCCCATAAGAGTAACTCCCATCATGGTCTTTTTATCCTTGTGATTCCTTAGCTCTATTCACAATGATTCAACAACTACCAACCTTATGTCACCTCTTTCTAATAATTTGATTTCATTTTTTACCAACAGAGCAACGCCAACCCCTCTGCCTTCTGGCCTGTCCTTTCAATACAAGCCATATCCTTGGATATTAAGCTTCCAGCTGTAATCTTTCAGCCATGATTCAGTGATGCTTACAACATCATACCTGCCAATCTACAACTGTGCTACAAGTTCATCTATCTTATTCCGTATACTGTGCACATTCAGATACATTACTTCAGTCCTGTATTAACCCTTTTCCATTTTGTCACACCATGCTCAACCTTTTGATTCCTAACATTGCCTGAGGTCTTACCAAGATCTGCCTCTTCAACCTCTCTGCTAACTATTCTGGCACTCTGGTTCCCATCCCCCTGCAATGCAATTTAAACCTCACCGTACAGCACTAACAAACATTCCCGCAAGGATACTTGTTTCCCCTCCAATTCAGGTGCAAACTGTCTCTTCTGTACAGGTCCCAACTCCCCTGGAAGAGAGGCCAATGATCCAAAAATCTTATGCCCTCCCTCCTACACTAATTCCCTAGCCATGTATTAAACTGTATAATCTTCCTAGTCCTAGCCTCACTAGCATGTAGCACGAATAGCAAACCTGAGATCACAACCCTGCAGGTTCTGCCCTAACTTCCTAAACACCCAATGTAGAACCTCTTCACTCAGCCTACCCATGTCATTAGTAGCTACATGGTCCATAATTTAACATAGAACACAGAACATAGAAATCTACAGCACATTACAGACCCTTCGGCCCACAGTGTTGTGCTGACCATGTAACCTACACTACAATGGGAAAGATTACACTACATGGCAGACTTCTGGCTGTTCATTCTACACTTAAGAATGGTGAGGACTTGTTCCGAAACAGTGCAGACCCTGGCACCTGGGAGGCAACCTACCAGCTGGGAATCTCATTCTAGCCCACCGAACCTCCTGTCTGCTCTCCTAACTAACAAATCTTCTATCACCACAGAAGATGCCTCTTCTCCCCCTTTCCCTTTCACAGAGGCAGACTCAGTGCCAGAGACTCAATCTCTGTGATTTTCCTCTGTTAGATCACCCTCCCCTCCCCAACAATATCCAAAGTATTATACATCTTTTTGAGAGGGATGGCCGCAGAGGTACTCTGCAATAGCTCCTTAACCCCTTTCCTCTACCTGACTGTCACCCAGTTTCCTATGTCCTGCACCTTGGGTGTAATTACCTCTCTATATGTCCTACCTATAATCTCCTCAGCCTCCCAAATGATCCCATTTCATCCAGTTCCAGCTCCAACTCGTTAATGCGGTTTGTTAGAAGCCGTAGCTGGATGCACTTCTCGCAGTTGTAGTGGTCAGGAACACCCAACACCTCCCTGCCATCCCCATCCCACATCCTGCAAGAGGAGCATTCCGCTACCCTGCCTGACATCTCTACTGTCCTAGCTGAGCAGATATAAAGAAGAGAAGGAAAAAAAATGAGCTTTTCTTTCCTTTGCTTTTCAGAGTGAAGCTGCTCTTTGCAGAAGCCTTGAAAAGCTAAAACCTTAGGATTATCACTCTGACTATGTCCACTCAGACAATGACCACTGCAACGATAACCACTGCGCTTGCCCTGCCTTCCTTTTGCTTCATTCTACTAATCAATAAATCGATGCAGCGCACGCTGCCTCTGCGGTGAAATGATATCGTATTTGTTAAATAGGGTACCGTGCACAATTCTGACTTGATGGAGACAACTGTGAGGAGCATGGGGGAACATCTGGAGAAACTTCTGAAATGCCCGGTTCACTGCCGCTGCTACTGTGCGATCGAGAATCTCCGGAGGGAAGGCCCCAATTCCTCGGCTTTGCCTGCTGCTGGCGGCTGGGGCTGGGGTCGAAGCGCTCGGCAGAGATGGTGCTCGGCGCTCGGTGTGCGAGGACTGGTCGGAGGCTCAAAGTTTTCAGACAACTCAGAGTTGGACTGTGGTCGGGCATGGGGGGGAGAGCTTTCTTCCTTCTCCCGTCTGCGTGAGATGTGGGACCTTCGAGAGACTTCGAACTTTTTTTACTGTGTCCATGGCCTGTTCTTCATCAAGTTACAGTATTGCTTGCACTTTTGTAACTATATGTTATAATTATGCAGTTTTGTCAGTTTTTCAGTCTTGGTCTGTCCTGTGTTTTGGTGATATCACACGGGAGGAATATTGTATCATTTCTTAATGCATGCATTACTAAATGACAATAAAAGAGGACTGCGTGTCCTCATAATCTAATCTAATCTAATCTAATATAATACGTACCAAGTGCCAGTTGGTCACTGGTCAAAGCTCTGTCACACTGCTGCATCACACTCCTGCCTTTTATCCTTGGGGAATGGACCTGATTGAAATCCCCTCCTCTCCAAACTTCCAATGTCTGGACTGACTGCTGGTCAGTACTCTGTGTCCTTACCTGTTAATCTTGAACCTCTTATCAAATAAAGTAATTGCTAAAATCTGGGAGTACTGATGAGCTTTGGTTAATTTCTTTGCAAGTTTTTAAATTTTACTGACTCTTCCTCAATATCATCTTTTTGAATTCAAACATAATCAATAGACTCTTCCCAGAAAACTGTTATTGGCAACTGCCAAGTTGTGTAATCTTCTCTCTTCATTACATGCCTTCAATATTTAGATACGTTTTCATACGTTAGAGCATTGCATATTTTGAATCCTAGCCTCTGAATTTTTATTACCCATTATAATTAATATTTGATTTGGCCTCCAGGGCTGTTCAGCTTTGCCCCAGCAGCATTTCAAATGAAGGTCTAGCTTTTTATCTTGCTCAACATTTGAGATGAGCACTCGACATTCTCCAGCATCGCAATTTAAAATTATCTTTGATGGATTATTGATGCAAAACACTAAAGAAGTAAGTAAACATGACACACCAACAACACACACAACACAATTTCCAGCATCTGCAGATTTTCTCTTGTTTGTGATAAGACACAACAATATTGCAAATGAGGTGATGGGGATGGATTAATAGTCACTGACATCCTGTGAATTGAACAACTATGTATTTGCAACAGATTAGTTGTTGAGTGATGGTAGTCCAATAATAGAATGCCTGGTATAATTAGCACATTGAGTATTATTAGCCTGGTCAAAGACAGTGTAAAAGACTGACAGCATCAAAGGAAAGACTGCCTTGGAATACGTTAAAAGGTGCACAATCTGTAATGCCTGTGAGCTTAACTTCACCATACAAGTTAATTAATGAGAGTGGGTAGAAGAACTCAGGGTATTATGTTACATCTAACAAGGGACTTCATTAATTTCATTTACAAAGCAGTTTGGGTGTAAGAAAATAATTCATCTTAAACTTTGGTTCCAACTGACTCTTCAAAATTTATTTTAGACTTGTGTCAACAAATATTGAAATGGCCTGATATGGGGGATGAAGTTAAAGCCTTCACAACACTGTTTTGAAGAACAGGGGGCATTTCCCAGGTGATGTGCGATATTTTACTTTCAGTCAAGGTCACTTAAAAACATTTTGTCACATTGTGGGATGTTGCTGTGCACCAACTGGACGGAACATTTTCCACTTTCAGTCAGTATCACACTGCAAAAATATCCAATTAGCTATAAACCACTTTGGAAGTTATGCAAGTTTCAAACTAGATGTCTTTCATCCTTAGCTATGCTGCAATTGTCTTCACTATAATAGTTTAAAACCAACGTGCATAAGCCCATAAGACATAGGAGCAGAATTAGACCATTCTGCCCATTGAATCAGCTCCACCATTCCATCATGGCTGATTTATTATCCTTCTCAATCATATTCTCCTGCTTTCTCCCCATGACCTTTGACACAGTTACTAACCAAGGACCTATCAACTTCCACTTTAAATATACCCAGTGATGGGGCCTCCACAGCAGCCTGTGGCAAAGAATTCCACAGATTCACCACCCTGTGGCTAAAGAAATTCCTCCTCAACTCTGTTTGAAAGGGATGTCCTATTCTGAGCCCATGACCCCTGGTCCTAGGCTGCCTCACTAGATTAGATTAGATTAGATTATGAGGACACTCAGTCCTCATTATTTGTCATTTAGAAATGCATGCATTAAAAAATGATACAATGTTCCTCCAGAATGATATCACAAGAAACACAAGACAAACCAAGACTAAAACTGACAAAACCACATGATTATAACATATAGTTACAACAGTGCAAAGCAATACCGTAATTTGATAAAGAGCAGACCATGGGCACGGTGAAAAAAGGTCTCAAAGTCCTGATAGCCTTATCATCTCACGCAGACGGTAGAAGGGAGAAACTCTCCCTGCCATGAACCTCCAAGCGCCACAAACTTGCCGATGCAGCACCATTGGAAGCACCCGACCGCAGTGGATTCTGAGTCCATCCAAAAACTTCAAGCTTCCGACACAGTGTCTCTGAGCACCATCCTCTGCCGAGCACTTCGACCCCGCCCCGGCTGCTGAGCAACAAGCAAAGCCGAGGACTCGGGGCCTTCCCCTCCGGAGATTCTGGATCACACAGTAGCAGCAGCAGCAAAGCAGGCATTTCAGAAGTTTCACCAGATGTTCCTCCGTGCTCTCACGTCCATCTCCATCAAATCAGGATTGTGCACGGCACCCTATTTGACAGATAACAGAGATCACCACCGGAGTGGCCGCTGCGAGCTGTGTCACGCCGCCATCTTCTCCTCCCACCAGAAACTCCAATGAGTTTAGAAGAATGCTGCTCCTACATTAACTTTTTCATTCCCTGGATTATTCTTATGAACCTCCTCTAGACCCTGTCCAAATCCCACACATTCTTTGTTAGATAAGGGGCCCAAAGCTGCTCGCCATATTCCTAGTGCAGTCTGATCAAGGCCTTATAAAGGCTCAGCATTACTCCTTTGCCTTTATTCTCTAGCCCTAACATTGCATTTGCCTTCCTTACTACCGAAGCAACCTGCAAGTTATCCTTTCGGGAATCCTGCACGAGAACTCCCAAATTCTTTTGCACCTCTGATTTCTGAATTTTCTCTCCACTTAGAAAATAGTCCATGTCTTTAATCCTTCCACCAAAGTGCAAGACCATAATTTTCCCTACACTTATTCCATCTGCCACTTTGCAAAATTCTCCAACTCTGTTCAGGTCCTGCAGACTCCCTGCTTCCTCAACACTATCTGATCCCTCCACCTTTCTTTGTATCATTTGAAAACCTGGCCACAAAGCCATCAATTTTGTCATCCAGATCAGTGACATATAATGTGAAATGAATCGGTCCTAACACCAACCCCTGTGAAACATCAGAAGTCTCAAGCATTCAATCAGGAAAGGCCCCCTTTATTCCTACTCTTTCCCTCCTGCCAGTCAGCCAATGGAGCGGTTGATTCTGAAAGTAAATCCAAATTTTCATAACTTGATTCAGTCTTCAGCAATGTAACATCATTCAGTGGCAAGCTTCAGTTACTGTGGACATTGGCTTTAAATGCAGCATTTTACAGTCTCAAAATTGACTTTTCTTAAACTGAATTCAACATCAGACACATGATTTGAAGGCCATTAGGTGCAGCTGAATCTGATGCAATTTTTAATGACGTTCTTCTGTGTAAATAAAATCATTATGGAAGATGTGCCGTGTTCTGTGAACCACCCATGGGTTAGAAATGTGCTCGAGGATTGCATTCGTATATTAAAAAAATGAAAACCTTTATGAAATTGCAGATCGTGCCTGACGCCCACCAGGCCATTGCATTACAAAAAGTTGGACGATGCACTTTTGCAATTCAATTTCAGCTGAATTTAGCCACCTTACTGGGTTTGCATCATTGAAATGAGTTTACCACAGCAGTACAATTTACAATGACTCCTTCACAAGAATGACAGGAAAAGCTGCTGTGGGGGGTTAGAGACTTAATTAGAGAACTAACAAACGAACAGCAGGGAACTCGTTTCTACATACCTCGACACTGTTTTATCACCCCTTGTTCAATCTCTTCCGACCTATGTTCGTGACACTTCTCACGCTCTTAAACTTTTCGATGATTTTAAGTTCCCTGGCCCCCACCGCTTTATTTTCACTATGGATGTCCAGTCCCTATATACTTCCATCCCCCATCAGGAAGGTCTCAAAGCTCTACGCTTCTTTTTGGATTCCAGACCTAATCAGTTCGCCTCTACCACCATTCTGCTCCGTCTAGCGGAATTAGTCCTTACTCTTAATAATTTCTCCTTTGGCTCCTCCCACTTCCTCCAGACTAAAGGTGTAGCCATGGGCACTCGTATGGGTCCTAGCTATGCCTGTCTTTTTGTTGGGTTTGTGGAACAATCTATGTTCCGTGCCTATTCTGGTATCTCTCCCCCACTTTTCTTTTGCTACATCGACGACTGCATTGGCACTGCTTCCTGCACGCATGCAGAACTCATTGACTTTATTAACTTTGCCTCCAACTTTCACCCTGCCCTCAAGTTTACCTCGTCCATTTCCGACACCTCCCTCCCTTTTCTAGATCTTTCTGTCTCTGTCTCTGGAGACAGCTTATCCACTGATGTCTACTATAAGCCTATTGACTCTCACAGCTATCTGGACTATTCCTCTTCTCACCCTGTCTCTTGCAAAAATGCCATCCCCTTCTCGCAATTCCTCTGTCTCCGCCGCATCTGCTCTCAGGATGAGGCTTTTCATTCTAGGACGAGGGAGATGTCTTCCTTTTTTAAAGAAAGGGGCTTCCCTTCCTCCACTATCAACTCTGCTCTTAAACGCATCTCCCCCATTTCACGTACATCTGCTCTCACTCCATCCTCCCGCCACCCCACTAGGAATAGGGTTCCCCTGGTCCTCACCTACCACCCCACCAGCCTCCGGGTCCAACATATTATTCTCTGTAACTTCCGCCACCTCCAACGGGATCCCACCACTAAGCACATCTTTCCCTCCCACCCCTCTCTCTGCATTCCACAGGGATCGCTCCCTACACAACTCCCTTGTCCATTCGTCCCCCCCATCCCTCCCCACTGATCTCCCTCCTGGCACTTAACCGTGTAAGCGGAACAAGTGCTACACATGCCCTTACACTTCCTCCCTTACCACCATTCAGGGCCCCAAACAGTCCTTCCAGGTGAGGCAACACTTCACCTGTGAGTCGACTGGGGTGATATACTGCGTCCGGTGCTCCCGATGTGGCCTTTTATATATTGGCGAGACCTGATGCAGACTGGGAGACCGCTTTGCTGAACATCTACGCTCTGTCCGCCGAGAAAGCAGGATCTCCCAGTGGCCACACATTTTAATTCCACATCCCATTCCCATTCTGACGTGTCTATCCACGGCCTCCTCTACTGTAAAGATGAAGCCACACTCAGGTTGGAGGAACAACACCTTATATTCCGTCTGGGTAGCCTCCAACCTGATGGCATGAACATCGACTTCTCTAACTTCCGCTAAGGCCCCACCTCCCCCTCGTACCCCATCTGTTACTTATTTTTATGCACATATTCTTCCTCTCACTCTCCTTTTTCTCCCTCTGTCCCTCTGAATATACCTCTTGCCCATCCTCTGGGTCCCCCCCCCCCATTGTCTTTCTTCCCGGACCTCCTGTCCCATGATCCTCTCGTATCCCCTTTTGCCAATCACCTGTCCAGCTCTTGGCTCCATCCCTCCCCCTCCTGTCTTCTCCTATCATTTTGGATCTCCCCCTCCCCCTCCAACTTTCAAATCCCTTACTCACTCTTCCTTCAGTTAGTCCTGACGAAGGGTCTCGGCCTGAAACGTCGACTACACCTCTTCCTAGAGATGCTGCCTGGCCTGCTGCGTTCACCAGCAACTTTGATGTGTGTTGCTTGAATTTCCAGCATCTGCAGAATTTCTGTTGTTTGAACAGCAGGGGGAGGCTTTGAACTCCTTGAGTTTGTACTACCATTCAGTGAGATCTTTGTTAATATGTAGTTTAGCACCTACCTATGCTTTCCCAGTTGGCAAATTTGGGTAACAAAATTCATCAGCAAGCTGGGATTCCCAAGCTGGGGTCCACAAACCCCTTGGTAAGTGGTCGGGGTCCACGGAATAAAATGGTTGGGAACCCCTGGATTAAAGTTAACCAGAATGCAGCCTTAAAACATGAGCCTCATATCACAGTTCAATAAGCCCCGGTTCCCCAAAATGGATGCAAGTTGTATAATAGAAATTTGGAGGACAAAACCTGTATTCCATAAGTGCACTACTGTTGTCTGGTCTTCCATCTTCATTAACTGTGTTAAACCATGTTATATTCATCAGATAACATTTGAATTGACTGAGTAGAGTTGTGGGAAATGTATATGGATATCATCAAATGTGGAGAATCAATGTCTGAACGGCTGGTGTGTGATTATAGGTCGAATTATTACTGGGGAGAGTCAGTGTATGTGGACCCCTTACCCCAGGGTGAATCAGTGTTTGTGGGACCCATTCTTTCAGGCAAATTGGTAGGTGGGATCCTCTCCACAGCGTGAATCAGTCTCCCTCTATGTATAGTCATATGGGACCTTACAGTGCTATGCCCCAATTATTCCATTGCCAAAGGGAGACAGTGATTCACCCAGATTTCAATGGCAATTTTATGGAAGAACTTCCAAACCGCCATTAAACTATAACGATAGAAATGTCCAGACCTCCATGAACTCCATCTATAGAAAAGTCCAACTGCCCATCAAACTCCATCCATAGAAAGGTTTAAACCTCCATTATACTCCATTTATAGAAAGGTGCAAATCTCCGTCATACTCCATTTACAGGACAGTCCAACCGTCCATCAAACTCCATCTATAGAAAGGACTAACCCTCCATTAAACTCCACCTATAGAAAGGATCAAACATCTATCAAACTATGTCTATAGAAAAATCCAAACCTCTAGTGAACTCCATCTATAGAAAGGTCCAAACTCCATCAAATTCCATCTATAGAAAGGCCTTCTTACTTTCTCAATAAGCCTTGCATGGGGTACCTTATCAAATGCCTTGCTGAAATCCATAAACCCTACATCTACCGCTCTACCTTCACCAATGTGTTTAGTCACATCTTCAAAAAATTCAATCAGGTTCGTAAGTGCCTGGTAGTGGATATGGATTTCAGCCAGGCATTTGAAAAGGCACTCCATGCAAGGCTTATTGAGAAAGTAAGGAGGCATGGAATCCAAGTGGACTTTGCTTTGTGGATCCAGAACTGGCTTGCTCACAGAAGGCAAAGAGTGGTTGTAGATGGGTCATATTCTGCATGGAGATCGGTGACCAGTGGTGTGCCTCAGGGATCTGTTCTGGGACCCCTTCTGTTTGTGATTTTTATAAATGACCTGGATGAGGAAGTGGAGTGTTGGGTTAGTAAATCTGCTGATGAGACAAAGATTAGGGGTGTTGTGGATAATGTGGAGGGCTGTCAGAGGTTACAGCAGGACATCAATAGGATGAAAAACTGGGCTGAGAAGTGGCAGATGGAGTTCAACCCAAATAAGTGTGAGGTGGTTCATTTTGGTAGGTCAAATATGATGGCAGAATATAGTGTTAATGGTAAGGCTCTTGGCAGTGTGGAGGATCAGAGGGATCTTGGGGGCCGGGTCCATAGGATATTCAAAACTGCTGGGCAGAGTGACTCTGTGGTTAAGAAAGCATACGGTGCATTAGTCTTCATGAATCATGGAATTGAGTTTAGGAACAGAGGGGTAATGCTACAGCTATATAGGATCCTGGTCAGACCCCACCTGGAGTACTGTGCTCAGTTCTGGTTGCCTCACTACAGGAAGGATATGGAAACTATAGAAAAGGTGCAGAGGAGATTCACAAGGATGTTGCCTGGATTGGGGAGCATGCCTTGTGAGAATAGGTTGAATGAACTCGGCCTTTTCTCCTTGGAGCATCGGAGGATGAGGAGTGTCCTGATAGAGGTGTATAAGATGAGAGGCATTGATCGTGTGGATAGTCAAAGGCTTTTTCCCAGGGCTGAAATGGCTAACACGAGAGGACGCAGTTTTAAGGTGCTGGGAAGTAGGTACAGAGGAGATGTCAGGGGTAAGTTTTTTATGCAGAGAGTGGTGAGTGTGTGGAATGGGCTGTCAGCGATGGTGGTGGAGGCGGATACGATAGGGTCTTCTAAAAGACTCCTGGATAGGTACATGGAGCTTAGAAAAATAGAGGGCTATGTGGTAACCCTAGGTATTTTCTAAAGTAAGTACATGTTTGGCACAGCATTGTGAGTTGAAGGGCCTGTATTGTGCTGTAGGTTTTCTATGTTCTATGTAGGGCACGATTTGCCTTTGACAAAACCATGCTGTCTATTCCCAAACATATTATGCCTCTCCAAATGTTCATAAATCCTGCCTCTCAGGATCTTCTCCATCAATTTACCAACCACTGAAGTAAGTCTCACTGGTCTATAATTTTCTGGGCTATCTCTACTCCCTTTCTTTAATAAGGGATCAACAGCTGCAACCCTCCAATCTTCTGGAACCTCTCCTGTCCCCATTGATCATGCAAAGATCATTGCCAGAGGCTCAGCAATCTCCTCCCTTGCCTCCCACATTTGTGCTAGATCAGAATAGATTTTCTCTTTCTTCCCCAGATGTTCCTCTTAATCTTTTGGAAACGTTGATAATGTCATCCCCTCACATTTAAGTTGAAGGAAACACATCACTTGTTTGTGAATCTCCCTTTATATTTAAGTCTCTAGAAATGCAAAGTGCTTACCTCCCTGTCACCCAGCGGAATATGGCGTCACGTTTTGTGTGGTCTGAGTACATCTTGTACAATGTCAGATGCCAAGATTTCTTTTTCTTGTTTAGTTTATTGGTGCTCCCACACACACAGACTTGGTCCAAATCTGTTAATATTCTGAAATCAGTCAGTACCATGTGTTTTCCTGCACCATGGAATTAGGCATTGAAACAAGCATCATCACTCCCCCTTCTTTATGGCTGCAATAAGATGAGCTGAAGGGAAAACCAATTTTGAAACAACACACACAAAATGCTGGTGGAACGCAGCAGGCCAGGCAGCATCTATAGGAAGTACAGTCAACGTTTCGGGCCGAGACCCTTCATCAGGACTAACGGGAAAAAGGAGATAGTAAGAGATTTGAAAGTGGGAGGGGGAGGGGTTGGCCAATTTTGAAAGTCAATTCCTAACAATGTGAGTCTGTTTAAAACCTTAACCCACATGGGATGACACCAAAATTCAACAACAATTTCCCCCGTTCTTGCCATTATGTCCTCGGGTTGATTAGGACCTGGTGGGAACTTTCTCTCAGCCAGTTAGAAACATAGAAACATAGAAAATAGGTGCAGGAGTAGGCCATTCGGCCCTTTGAGCCTGCACCACCATTTATTATGATCATGGCTGATCATCCAACTCAGAACCCCGCCCCAGCCTTCCCTCCATACCCCCTGACCCCTGTAGCCACAAGGGCCATATCTAACTCCCTCTTAAATATAGCTAATGAACTGGCCTCAACTGTTTCCTGTGGCAGAGAATTCCACAGATTCACCACTCTCTGTGTGAAGAAGTTTTTCCTAATTTCGTTCTAAAAGGCTTCCCCTTTATCCTCAAACTGTGGCCCCTCGTTCTGGACTTCCCCAACATCGGGAACAATCTTCCTGCATCTAGCCTGTCCAATCCCTTTAGGATCTTATACGTTTCAATCAGATCCCCCCTCAATCTTCTAAATTCCAACGAGTACAAGCCCAGTTCATCCAGTCTTTCTTCATATGAAAGTCCTGCCATCCCAGGAATCAATCTGGTGAACCTTCTTTGTAATCCCTTTATGGCAAGGATGTCTTTCCTCAGATTAGGGGACCAAAACTGCACACAATACTCCAGGTGTGGTCTCACCAAGGCCTTGTACAACTGCAGTAGTACCTCCCTGCTCCTGTACTCAAATCCTCTCGCTATAAATGCCAGCATACCATTCGCCTTTTTCACCGCCTGCTGTACCTGCATGCCCACTTTCAATGACCGGTGTATAATGACACCCAGGTCTCGTTGCACCTCCCCTTTTCCTAATCGGCCACCATTCAGATAATAATCTGTTTTCCTATTTTTGCCACCAAAGTGGACAACTTCACATTTATCCACATTAAATTGCATCTGCCATGAATTTGCCCACTCACCCAACTTATCCAAGTCACTCTGCATCCTCTTAGCATCCTCCTCACAGCTAACACTGCCACCCAGCTTCGTGTCATCCGCAAACTTGGAGATGCTGCATTTAATTCCCTCATCCAAGTCATTAATATATATTGTAAACAAGTGGGGTCCCAGCACTGAGCCTTGCGGTACCCCACTAGTCACCGCCTACCATTCTGAAAAGGTCCCGTTTATTCCCACTCTTTGCTTCCTGTCTGCTAACCAATTCTCCACCCACACCAATACCTTACCCCCAATACCGTGTGCTTTAAGTTTGCACACTAATCTCCTGTGTGGGACCTTGTCAAAAGCCTTTTGAAAATCCAAATATACCACATCCACTGGTTTCCCCCCTATCCACTCTACTAGTTACATCCTCAAAAAATTCTATGAGATTCGTCAGACATGATTTTCCTTTCACAAATCCATGCTGACTTTGTCCAATCATTTCACCGCTTTCCAAATGTGCTGTTATCACATCCTTGATAACTGACTCCAGCAGTTTCCCCACCACCGACGTTAGGCTAACCGGTCTATAACTCCCGGTTTCTCTCTCCCTCCTTTTTTAAAAAGTGGAGTTACATTAGCCACCGTCCAATCCTCAGGAACTAGTCCACAATCTAACGAGTTTTGAAAAATTATCACTAATGCATCCACTATTTCTTGGGCTACTTCCTTAAGCACTCTAGGATGCAGACCATCTGGCCCTGGGGATTTATCTGCCTTCAATCCCTTCAATTTACCTAACACCACTTCCCTACTAACATGTATTTCGCTCAGTTCCTCCATCTCACTGGACCCTCTGTCCCCTACTATTTCTGGAAGATTATTTATGTCCTCCTTAGTGAAGACAGAACCAAAGTAATTATTCAATTGGTCTGCCATGTCCTTGCTCCCCATAATCAATTCACCTGTTTCTGTCTGCAGGGGACCTACATTTGTCTTTACCAGTCTTTTCCTTTTTACATATCTATAAAAGCTTTTACAGTCCATTTTTGTGTTCCCTGCCAGTTTTCTCTCATAATCTTTTTTCCCCTTCCTAATTAAGCCCTTTGTCCTCCTCTGCTGAACTCCGAATTTCTCCCAGTCCTCAGGTGAGCCACTTTCTCTGGCTAATTTGTATGCTTCTTCTTTGGAATTGATACTATCCCTAATTTCTCTTGTCAGCCACGGGTGCACTACCTTCCTTGATTTATTCTTTTGCCAAACTGGGATGAACAATTGTAGTTCATCCATGCAACCTTTAAATGCTTGCCATTGCATATCCACCGTCAATCCTTTAAGTGTCATTTGCCAGTCTATCTTAGCTAATTCACGTCTCATACCTTCAAAGTTACCCCTCTTTAAGTTCAGAACCTTTGTTTCTGAATTAACTATGTCACTCTCCATCTTAATGAAGAATTCCACCATATTATGGTCACTCTTACCCAAGGGGCCTCTCACGACAAGATTGCTAATTAACCCTTCCTCATTGCTCAAAACCCAGTGCAGAATAGCCTGCTCTCCAGTTGGTTCCTCGACATGTTGGTTCAAAAAACCATCCCGCATACATTCCAAGAAATCCCTAAGGGGCAGTCTTCTGCCCCTTAGTGTTACGCAGCTCTACCCATATCGATTCCACATCTTCCCGGCTTATGTCCTTCCTTTCTATTGCGTTAATCTCTTCTTTAACCAGCAACGGCACCCCACCTCCCCTTCCTTCATGTCTATCCCTCCTGAATATTGAATATCCCTGAACGTTGAGCTCCCATCCGTGGTCACCCTGGAGCCATGTCTCTGTGATCCCAACTATATCATAATCATTAATAACAATCTGCACTTTCAATTCATCCACCTTATTACAAATGCTCCTTGCATTGACACACAAAGCCTTCAGGCGCTCTTTTACAACTCTCTTAGCCCTTATACAATTATGCTGAAAAGTGGCCCTTTTTAATGCTTGCCCTGGATTTGTCGGCCTGCCACTTTTACTTTTCTCCTTAGTACTTTTTGTTTCTACCCTCACTTTACACCCCTCTGTCTCTCTGCACTGGTTCCCATTCCCCTGTTGTGAACTAACCTCCTCACGCCTAGCCTCTTTAATTTGATTCCAACCCCCCAACCATTCTAGTTTAAAGTCACCTCAGTAGCCTTCGCTAATCTCCCTGCCAGGATATTGGTCCCCCTAGGATTCAAGTGTAACCTGTCCTTTTTGTACAGGTCACGCCTGTGCCAAAAGAGGTCCCAATGATCCAAAAACTTGAATCCCTGTCCCCTGCTCCAATCCCTCAGCCACGCATTTATCCTCCACCTCATCGCATTCCTACTCTCACTGTCGCGTGGCACAGGCAGTAACCCCGCGATTACTACCTTTGCGGTCCTTTTTCTCAACTCCCTTCCTAGCTCCCTATATTCTCCTTTCAGGACCTCATCCCTTTTCCTACCTATGTCATTGGTACCTATATGTACCACGACCTTTGGCTCCTCACCCTCCCACTTCAGGATATCTTGGACACGATCAGAAATATCCCGGACCCTGGCACCAGGGAGGCAAACTACCATCCGGGTCTCCAGACTGCATCCACAGAATTGCCTATCTGACCCCCTTACTATCGAGTCCCCTATCACAACTGCCCTCCTCTTCCTTGCCCTACCCTTCTGAACTACAGGGCCGGACTCTGTGCCGGAGGCACGGCCACTGTCGCTTCTTCCGGGTAAGCTGTCCCCCCCAACAGTACTCAAACAGGAGTACCTGTTGTTAAGGGGCACAGCCACCGGGGTACTCCCTATTACCTGACTTTTCCCCTTCCCCCTCCTAACCGTGACCCACTTGTCTGCCTCCCGTGGCCCCGGCGTGACCACCTGCCTGTAACTCCTCTCTATCACCTCCTCACTCTCCCTGACCAGACGAAGGTCATCGAGCTGCAGCTCCAGTTCCCTAAAACGGTCCCTTAGGAGCTGCATCTCGATGCACTTGGCGCAGATGTAGATACCTCTGAAGGGAGATACCTCTGAGGATATCACTGTCAGAGATGCTTTCTTTCTTGAAGATAGCCTGGTCTATTCTCCTCATCCCAGATGTGGGAATGAGGTTGTGAATTTGTGTCTGCACTTCCTCTCCAGTTGCAGGCCTTCAGCATGCATATCATGTGCACTCAACGATTTGCTCTTTTCCAGTTGCCCTGTGCCATTTCAACTTCACCTTGGTCTGCAGTGGCAGCGATACTGTTCCTTAGTTCGATGTTGGATGAAGTCAAAAACAGTCATATGAAGTATTTTATCATATGTGAAAAGTTCTCTAAAATCTCCCTGCCATTCCCCTGCATTCTTGGTGGTTGGTCTGTGACCATCCTGAAGGATCCACATAGGCCATGGTTCTCAGTGACTTCCTATGCCTCCTGCTCTCTTTCCACCAACAGTGAGTTTTCAGCGCCTGTCAGTATGTCTCTTTCCCATTGAGCTATGGTAGAGCTTCCACTCCAAGACCACCTTTCCTTGACAAATCTGCAGCATTAACAAAAGGCAGACTCCTGGTTGATGGTAGTTTGCTCCGTGCTAATTTGCTGTTGCTTTGCTCTGCTTTGAACTAAGTAACTCTTTAATTGATCATGTATGAAAATGATCATGGAAGCATTATTTTTAATGCCCATCAGTATAAAATCTTTAAAACCTTAGTTAGGTAAAACTTCTTTAATAATTCAGTTCTGTTGTTTGGATCCAGTCTGTTTTAAAAAAGTATGTTGCGTATACCAAGTAAGCTTATGAGACTTAATTTGCATGGAGGATGATAAGAGCCTCTCAAAGCTGGCTGCAGCTCAGCCTCTCTAATATCCCCTCACCATGCAGGAGGTTGAGACTGATGGGATGGACCCATCACTACCTGACAGATTTGGAGTTGCCTGGCCAGAACTACAAAGCCAGATCTGCTTTCAGTGTCTTGAAGCTTAAATAATCCCTTTTTGACCTTCAAAAGAAGGATGAAGAGTTGGCAGTTATGGAGGAGGGGTATTTTCTGTGAGATGGACAATAAATGGTGGCGAGCCGCTGATGCCTATAGTCCGTAAATCCACATGTAACTGACGTAACATTACCTTTGCAAAGGGTCAATTACCTTAGGTACTTCAGAAGGCACCCACCATCACATTGGAACAGTGGTGTCTCATTTTCCCACAAACATCAATATGCCGTTGACAAAGCAATAGACACAGGCAGGGCTCGGAAATACAGAGCATCATGGAAAGGGCAGATGGATTCTCAGGGAAAACCCCCTATTTGAAGGATGCTTATGATGAATCTCCGTCCAACCTTGATAAGTATTGGTATGGTGTTGCCAGGCAAAAATTTTGTTCCCATCCTTACGTTCCCCATGTCATTTAGAAATTGCATTTTTTGGCTTTTAGTTTTCTCTTCTGTATTCCAAACCCTCTATGTGCTTTGGCTTGTGTATTTACTACCTAGTGTGACAGAGAGGCCCATTCCACCTATAGGGTTCTGCATTTGCCGACGACACTACATTGATTGGCCTAATCTCAAACAATAACAAGGTGGCCGGCAGGGAAGAAGTCATCACCCTGACACAGTGGTGTCAAGAAAACAACCTCTCCCTCAATGTCGCAAAAACAAAAGAACTGGTTGTGGATTACTGGAGGAATGGAGACGAGTTAACCCCTATTGATATTAATGGATCTGGGGTTGAGGGGGTAAATAGCTTTAAGTTCCTTAGCATCCACTTCAGGTAGTCTGTGCACACCAGCTGTGTAGTGAAAAAGGCACAACAGCACCTCTTTCACCTCAGATGGTTGAGGAAGTTTGGTGTGGGCCCCCAAATCCTAAGAACTTTCTACAGGGGCATAATTGAGAGCATCCTGACTGACTGCATCACTGCCTGGTACGGGAACTGTACCTCCCTTAATCGCAGGACTCTGCAGAGAGTGGTGCGGACAGCCCAGCGCATCTGTAGATGTGAACTTTCCATGATTCATGACATTTACAAGTACAGGTGTGAAAAAAGGGCCCATAGGATCACTGGGGACCCGAGTCACCCCAACCACAATCTATTCCAGCTGCTACCATCCAGGAAACGGTACCGCAGCATAAAAGCCAGGACCAACAGGCTCTGGGACAGCTTCTTCCACCAGGCATCAGACTGATTAACTCACGCTGATTTGAGTGTACTCTATGTTGCATTGACTGTTCTATTTATTATATATTACTATGATTGCACATTGCACATTTAGACAGAGATGTAACGTAAAGGTTTTTACTCCTCATGTATGTGAAGGATGTAAGAAATAAAGTCAATTCAATTCAATTCAACACCTCTGGATATTTAATTTTCATACCTGTGGTAGTGCTGTGTAAACAGTGTATCAGCTTAAATTTTACATACTCTTATGGTCCGTTACTTCAGCAGCATTTATGTTTTCACGAAGTTTCTTTTGTAAAATCCAGATTTTAGGAAACCACACTGAACAATGATTTTGCTGAAGAACTACATCCAGTCGTCACTTTCTTAGATACCTTCTGTCCCTATTAAAGTGCCCAGTGAGTGTGTATTCCTGGCCTTCTGTCCCTAATCAAGTGCCCACTGAGTGTATGTTCATGGTCTTCTGCTGCTGTAGCCGATCCACTTCATGTTGTGCGTTCAGAGATGCTCTTCTGCACACCACTGTTGTAATGCATGGATAGTTGAGTTATTGTCACCTTCCTGTCAGTATGAACCATTCTCCTCTGACCTCTCTAACTACAGGGTCTTTTCATTGACAGAATTACCACTCATTGGTTGTATTTTTGTTTATCAGAACATTCTCTGTAAATTTAGAGGCTGTTGTGTATGAAAATCCTAGGAAATCAGCAGTTTCTGAGATACTCAAACAACCATGTCTGGCATCAACAATCAATCCACAGCCGAAGTCACTTAGATCACATCATATTTCTTCCCCATTCTGCTGTTTGGTCTGAACAATAACGGAACCACATGACCACGTCTACACTGAGGTTCTGCCACGTGATTGGCTGATATATACATTAATGGCCAGGTGCACCGAATAAAATGGCTACTGAGTGTATACTTCTTTACTGATCTCAGTTAGTTCAAACAATTCAAAGATTCACTACATCGTTCAGTTACTTCACTCTTTGGTTTTACAACATTAATACTCAATAATTATTTAGTTATACAGCTCTTAGTGACAAACTTTATAATTTACTTTCACAACTTCCAAAATCAGATATCATACACTCTTGATGAATGTGGCTGGGGTTCGATCTTGGTGAGTTGATCCGGGTATTCCCTAATCGGAAACCTTGATGAATTATGAGGTCAAGTCCCTTTTAAAGGCTAGAGCTGCAGCTTTTAGGTCCGGGGATACCAGTCGCTACACAGAATCCAGGCGTGAATTCCGGAAAGCCATTAAGGGCGCCAAGAGGCAATATGAAGCCAAGTTGGAAGCCCAGGCTAACCAGAGGGATGCCAGTAGACTGTGGCAGGGTCTAAATGAGATCACTGGGCGCAAAGAAAAGGCCGGGTATATCAATAACTGTGGTGCTTCTCTTCCTGACGAACTTAACGTATTCTATGCAAGATTCGAACAGAAGAGGAGCGTCCTGCTCCCCCCGGATGAACCGGACCTGGTGGCATCGAGATTCATCGTCACCGAGGAGGACGTTAGAAGGGCCTTCCTGAAGATAAATCCAAGGAAGGCGATGGGCCCAGATGGCGTCCCGGGATGGGTTCTCCGAGCCTGTGCAAGTGAGCTAGCTGGAGTGTTTGCTAACATCTTCAACTGCTCCTTGCTTCAGTCTGAGATCCCCTCATGTTTTAAGAAGGCAACGATAATCCCAGTGTCGAAGAAGAGCAAGGTGGCCTGCCTGAATGACTATCGACCTGTGGCTCTGACATCAATTGCTATGAAGTGCTTCGAGAGATTGGTTATGGCACACATCAACCACAGCCTACTGGTCAAGCTCGACGCTTTGCAACTCGCCTACCGGAGCAACAGGTCAACGGCAGATGCCATCTCTCTGGCCCTACATTCCTCCTTAGAACACCTGGAGAATAAAGACGCATATGTAAGGCTCCTTTTCATTGACTACAGCTCTGCCTTTAATACCATCATTCCAAATAAACTGATTCCTAAGCTCCAGAATCTGGGCCTTAGCACTCAGATCTGCAGCTGGATCTTCAACTTCCTCACAGACAGGACCCAGGATGTAAAAATAGGGGACAAGCTCTCCTCTACAATCACTCTGAGCACCGGTGCCCCACAAGGCTGTGTACTCAGCCCCCTGCTGTACTCATTGTACACCCATGATTGTGTAGCCAAGTTTCCATCAAACTCAATATATAAGTTTGCCAATGACACCACAATTGTAGGCCGTATCTCGGGTAATGATGAGTTTGAGTACAGAGAGGAAATTAAGAACCTGGTGGCATGGTGCAAAGACAATAACTTAATTCTCAATGTCAGCAAGATGAAGGAATTAGTTGTTGACTTCAGAAGGAGTAGCGGACCGCATGACCCCACTTACATCGGTGGTGCGCAAGTGGAACAGGTCAAAAGCTTTAAGTTCCTCGGGGTCAATATCACAAGTGACCTGACTTGGTCCAACCAAGCAGACTCCACTGCCAAGAAGGCCCACCAGCGCCTTTACTTCTTGAGAAAACTAAAGAAATTTGCCCTGTCCCCTAAAACCCTCACTAATTTTTATAGATACACTGTAGAAACATAGAAACATAGAAAATAGGTGCAGGAGTAGGCTATTCGGCCCTTCGAGCCTGCACCGCCATTCAGTATGATCATGGCTGATCATCCAACTCAGAACCCTGCACCAGCCTTCCCTCCTTACCCTCTGATCCCTTTAGCCACAAGGGCACAGAAAGCATTCTTCTAGGGTGCATCACAACCTGGTATGGAAGTTGTCCTGTCCAAAACCGGAAGAAGCTGCAGAAGATCATGAACACAGCCCAGCACATCACACAAACCAATCTTCCGTCCTTGGACTCACCTTACACCGCATGCTGTCGGAGCAGTGCTGCCAGGATAATCAAGGACACAACCCACCCAACCACCCAGCTGGCAGAAGGCTCAGGAGAAGACTTGTACAGCCAGATTTGGGAACAGCTTCTTTCCAACTCTGATAAGACTGCTGAACAGATCCTGACCCGGATCTGGGCCGTACCCTCCAAATATCCGGACCTGCCTCTCAATTTTTTTGCACTACCTTACTTTCCATTTTTCTATTTTCTATTTAGGATTTATAATTTAAATTTTTAATATTTACTATCGATTTGTACTCCAGGGAGCGGGAAACGCAGAATCAAATATCGCTGTGATGATTGTACGCTCTAGTATCAATTGTTTTCTGACAATAAAGTACAGTACAGTAACTCAGGACCTGCTTCAGTGGCTGGCCTCTAGAGTTACTGCTGTTGGTTACTTTGTAAGGCAACACTTTAGAAATTTCTTTTCATACCATGGAAACATTGCTTTGTTGTATATTGCCATTTGTATGATATAGGTCCAGCCCTCATCAACACAAGCAGGTGATTCTTCTCACCCTTCAAATTCCCACTAGCAGTTTTCCACAAGTGGCAATATCTGTATCAGTGTGTCACTGTGCCACCACGACCGTATGCCTCTTCTCATGGAACATGGCCCCACAAGCTGCTAAATTCACCTGTGTAGTTCCAGTGGCTGAGTGAGGCTTTGTCGGGCAGGTCATTTCCTTCTTGATCCTCCTACTCCCACTGGTGCCTACATCTGTTCGACCTCTATTATACTATTACCAGGGTAATGACAACAACTTCAGTTGAATCTGCCTCTGAGTGTTGAGTCGTGTGAGGTATCTATGCCTGTCTACAAGTGTGTGCCAATCAAAAAACCACAGGTGCCTACAAATGAAGTCAAAGGGTCTTTCACCTGAACATTAATTCTGTTTCACTTCCACAGATGCTGCCTGACTGTCTACATATTTGCAGTATTTAATGAAAGTAGAACTTCAATTCATGAATAAGCATCAATAATTTCCTGAGAAACTTGTTGAAGAGTCAGTCATTAGTAAGTGGATTTTCAAGCCTTAGAGTGAAATGGAGACAATAGTGGGCTGTAACAAAAAATCATGTCCAAGGTTTGTTAGGTAACCCATGTATCTATCTGAGGGACGTGGGAAGGTCAGACAATGACCCTATGAGCTCTGCCACTACGCAACCTATTATTAGGCATTTCTGATTTATCTTTTCCCCAGAAGCCATAAATGTAATATCTTAGTACCTTGCTTTGCAACTTTTAAGGCCGGCAAACTCAAACCATCTCTCATTAAAAACTTTTTAGAAAATTTCAAGGGTCAGAGCTAGTGAATGAGCTGCATTTGTTGTAGTAGTAGGAATGTAGCAGGAATGGCACTTATCCGTGTAAGCGGAACAACTGCTACACATGCCCTTACACTTCCTCCCTCACCACCATTCAGGGCCCCAGACAGTCCTTCCAGGTGAGGCGACACTTCACCTGTGAGTCGACTGGGGTGATATACTGCGTCCGGTGCTCCCGATGTGGCCTTTTATATATTGGCCAGACCCGACGCAGACTGGGAGACCGCTTTGCTGAACATCTATGCTCTGTCCGCCAGAGAAAGCAGGATCTCCCAGTGGCCACACATTTTAATTCCATTTCCCATTCCCATTCTGACATGTCTATCCACGGCCTCCTCTACTGTAAAGACGAAGCCACACTCAGGTTGGAGGAACAACACCTTATATTCCGTCTGGGTAGCCTCCGACCTGATGGCATGAACATCGACTTCTCTAACTTCCGCTAATGCCCCACCTCCCCCTCATACCCCATCTGTTGCTTATTTTCATACACACATTCTTTCTCTCACTCTCCTTTTTCTCCCTCTGTCCCTCTGAATATACCCCTTGCCCATCCTCTGGGTCCCCCCCCTTCCTTGTCTTTCTTCTCGGACCTCCTGTCCCATGATCCTCTCGTATCCCTTTTGCCGATCACCTGTCCAGCTCTTGGCTCCATCCCTCCCCCTCCTGTCTTCTCCTATCATTTTGGATCTCCCCCTCCCCCTCCAACTTTCAAATCCCTTACTCACTCTTCCTTCAGTTAGTCCTGACGAAGGGTCTCGGCCTGAAACGTCGACTGCACCTCTTCCTACAGATGCTGCCTGGCCTGCTGCGTTCACCAGCAACTTTGATGTGTATTGCTTGAATTTCCAGCATCTGCAGAATTCCTGTTGTTTGTCCTTGTTAGGACAGTTTCCATAAGAATTTTCAAAGGAATGGGGCAAATTCTTAGAAAAGAGACACTTGCAGAACTGTGGAAAGAGCAATGGACTGGAACTAATTGACTAATCTTAATCAAAGTGGTGCTCCTGCCTCTATAGACCATATGACCTTCATCTGTGATGCCTGAATATACCTTGTTCCTTTCTGAATTATTGATGACAGAGATTTCAGCCTTTGTTACTACTCTCACAAACTGCCTGCTAAAACCTTTCCCCAAGATTGTTGTTAGTCTGGCAATGAAAATTTAAAAAATCTATGAATATTTTTACATAAAAATCCAATGCAAAATCTTCTGGTCTCTGATATTTATTATTTAACAGTAAGATTGGCCCATAGGGTTTTGTTGTTTTGTGCAGTACTGACTGTATGTTAATTTCAAAGTTCAAAGTAAAATTCATTATCAAAGTGTGTGTATATATAAATAATACTGAGAACATGAGTGGTAAAGACCTTGAAAGTGAGTCTGTAGGTTGTGTTCAGTGATCAGTTCAGGGCTGTGGTGAATGAATGAAGATATCCACTCTGGTTCAGGAGCCTAAATGTTGAGGGCAGTAGCTGTTCTTGAGCCTGGTTGTACGGGAGCTGAGGCTCCTGTACTTTCATCCTGATGGGAGCTCCGAGAAGACAGCATGGTAGGGGTCCTTGATGATGGATGCTACTTTCTTGAGTCTGCACTCTTTGTAGGTGTCCTCAATGAAAAAGTGATGGGCTGAGTTGTATCCACCACATTTCTGTTCTTGGGGATTGGCGTTTCTATATCAGGCCATGACGCAACAGTCAGAATACCTTCCATTGTGCATCAATAGAAGTTTGTTGCAGTTTTACTCTAGATGACTTGCCAAATCTGTACAAACTTCTAAGAAAGTAGAGACACAGCTATGTCTTCTTTACTTATGTACTGGTCCCAGTACAGATATTCTTAGACGATAACACCCAGAAATTTAAAGTTACTGCCACTCTCCACCTCTGATCCCCTGGAGAGGATTGGCTCATGGACCCCGATTTCTTCCTCCTGTAATCAACAATCAGCTCTTTGGTTTTGCTGATGTTGAGTGAGAGGTTGTTGTTGTGACACCACTCAACCAGATTTTCAATCTCCCTCCTCTATGCCAATCCATCGTCACCTTTGATACAGCCAAAATTAAATATAGTGGTGGAGCTGTGCTTAGCCTCACGGTCATACGTATAAAGCGAGTAGAGCAGGGGCTGAGCACACAGCCTTGTGGTGCACCTGTACTGATGGTGACTGTGCAGGAGATGTTGTTGCCAATCCATGTTGAATGGGGTCTGCAAGTGAGGAAATCGAGGATTCAGTTGTTAATGGAGATATTGAGGTCTAGGTTTTGGAAATTATTGATTAGTTTTGAGGGATGATAGTGTTGAATGCTGAGCTGCAGTCAACGAAGAGCATCCTGATGTATGCATCTTCACTGTCCAGATGTTCCAGAGCTGAGCGGAGAGCCAATGTATGGCATCTGCCTTTGACCTGTTGTGATGGTAGAAGAATTGGACTGAATCCAAGTAACTCCTCAGACAAGTGTTGATATGCTTCACGTTTAACCTCTCAAAGTGCTTCATCACAGTGGATACAAGTGCTACTGGATGATAGACATTGAGGCAGGTTTCCACATTCTTCATGGGCACCAGTATGGTTGAAGCCTGCTTGGGTACCTCAGATTCATGACGAGAGGGGTGAAGCACTCCAGCCAGTTGATTAGCACAGGTTTCAGTACTCGGCTATGTAACACTGTCTGGGGCAGATGCTTTTTATGGATTCACCCTCTTGATGGATGCTGTCACGGTAGGCTGTGTTTCTTGTATGCTTATCATGGTACTCGACACATCAAGTGCTTGCGTAACATCAGCCTTTGGTGGTGCGTGAACTGCCACCAGGATCACAGAGGAAAACTCTTGGCAAGTAGAATGATTGGCAACTTAATCTAGAGCAATGCACACAAAATGCCGTAGGAGTTCTGCGGTTCAGGCAATATCTATGGAAATGAATAGATAGTTGATGTTTTGGACAGAAACTTCAAATGTCTATTCATTTCCATAGATGCTGCCTGACCCGCTGCGTTCCTCCAGCATTTGTGTGTCTTGCTTGGACTTCCAGCATCTGCAGACTTTCTCGTGTTTATAACTCAATCATTAGCTGTTCCGGGTCAGTAGATCAGAAGATCCAGCAAGATGACGGCACGACTGGTCATTGTGGCTTCTACGGGGTCAACATAAGGTGCTACCATTCTACTTAAATGTATCTCTCATGATGGCAAGATCCTGCTATACGTTAAGAACTCAAAGTACTGCAGGTCTACACCACCAGTGAGTTGTTTGCTGACTGAGATCATGAAGGAGCTACAGAACATGTTGCTGCCTGAGTCGATGAAGGCTTACAGTCAAATAGTGAGTGGCTGTCATGATCGCTTTTCTTGTGATCGCAGGATCCTTTTGGACATTGTTAATTTGGTCCGCCACAACTTCGATTTGCTGATTTATCAGATATGAGCAGGGCAGATGGAGGGTCCTGGTCCTTGGTCACAGTGAGGACAAGGCCTGAAGCCACCGTGTCACTTGTTTGTAGCTGCTCCGGCTGAGGGACGAAACCGTTGTACTTCACTGGGGCAGTGTGGCATGGAGTTGGAGCTGCCCGCCCAGAGTTTTCACAGCAGAAGACAAGCTCTGTTGTGGTCGAATCAAGGCCACGGATTCGCCGAGCAGGAGATGAACACTGGGGCGAGGAGTGGGCCATGGTGTCGCCTAGTGGGCGTCAGGGACCAGTTGACAGATGACATATTTATTTATTTATGTATATTCTGCTTGTAGCATTGTTACTGATATTTTGTATGGGTTTGCTGACTTGTACGCATCAAGCCGCGATGTCGCAGGGGGTGGAGAGGTAGTCGTCAGGACCATATCGTATTACGTGATTGTGATCTTGTGTGTGCTTAATGTGTGTAATGTGCCTTAATGATTCCTTCAGAAACAAGATGTCAATATAAATATATAACTCCTCGTATATTTCTCTGTACAATGTAAATCCCTGCGTAATTAACAATTGTGGATGGAAATCAAAAGAGAAAGATGCAATGGTTCTGTTGTTACTCATTGAGGCTACTCACAACCTCCATACCATCCTGCTGAGCTTCTCGTCATAAACACACGTAGATGTATGCATAGGAGTAATCAAACATTTACCTGCAGTAGCCTCACAGGCACTGTACAGCAGATAGGCAGCGTTCACAAGAAAAATGTAAATATAATTGGACACTATTTTTACAAAAAAAATTAAAACAAGGAAAAATCCAAAAGGACTTAGAAAGAGAAGAGCTGCAGGTACACGGAAACTCAACTCTCTGCAGGTCCCACTCTGATGAGAACACAAAGCCTTGGCTTGGACAGGACGAGGTTCTTGGACGTGGCTTGGACAGGACAAGGGAACTCCAGCACCAAGCTGGGCAAGGTATTCCTGGGCTGGGCGAGGAATCTCCAGCACAGGATGTGGCTCTTGAACTAGATTTGGCTCGGCTCTTGGACTCGGCTTGGGTACGGAACCAGGACTCCTCCTAGGATGCAGGGCCGGGACCCTTCCTGGGACGTAGGGCAGGGACCCCCCCGAGAGCGTCCGAGGGATTGAACAAGGCAGTTCACCTCCACCTTTCAAAGGGTAGTTTCAGATGGGCACTGAATTCTGGCCCTGCCAATGATGTCCAGATCTGGTGAATAATTTAATAAAAACATGAAAGGGTAACGTTTTAGTGTTTTCACAAAGTACAGGCAGTGAACTTGGGTTCTTGAGGGCATTCCAATGTGTGTGAACATCATGGCTGATCTGCTACCTCAGGGCCATTTTCCAGCGTTGTCCCACAGCCCACATCCCTGAATTCCCTTCATTCCCAGACACCTACTGATCTCTGTTCTGAATGTTCTGGGATGGAGCATTCCAAAGAATCTCCATCCTCCACAGAAAGACATTCTCTTAAATCTCATTTGCTGATTGGCTGGCCATTATTCTGAAATTGCCCTCCTTGGTCTTTGACTCCTCAGCCAATTAACACAGAAACACCTCCCCTGAATGCAATCTGTCAAGTCATTTAAAAGTGTTGTGTTTTTCATCAGTGCCAGAACGTTGTATACTTCAGTGCTGGTTTGATGCACTTGAACAGTCTGTCCAGGTGAAAGGAGAGGTTGTTAAATGAACAGAGTATCTTGTAGATTAAAAACTTCAAACAAGTCAGTTCACAGTAGCTACTGCAAAGCAAGAATTTTCTTAATGGACTTCTTACGATGCCACACCACCACTCTACTAATTGAAATGCTGGTACTATCTCCTCCTAATTTCAAGGTTCAGTTTCTAATTTATCCCTGACAAGAGGATGAGCGCATTACAAAAAGCATGAGTTCGGAGCAATTGAATCAATAGCTGAAGCAACAGGCTTCCTAATGAGCTCTCACTGCCAGTAGATGTCTGCAAGTCAGTTAGTGCCTGTAAAGCTGCAGGTGCAGTCCTCAGGATTTTATTTATCATCTTTACTGCAGTAAAACAATGGCTAGTATAAACCTAAATTACTAAAAGTCACCATGAACTTTCATAAAAATAGAGAGCTGCAAGCACTCAGTAGTTCTTAAAACACTGTTGAGAGAGAAGCAGAGTTAATGTTTTGGGTTAATAAACCTTTCATCAGAACCGAAAAAAGTTAGGAATCAGCTATTTTTAATTACAGAGAAGGGGGAAGAATGCAGAGAGCTAAAAGTGAGTGGCAGAGACAGCCTGTGATATGGAGGAGACTGTGAGAGATTAGACGTATAAATTCCGGTTGAGAGAGGTGGAGGAGGCTGATTAACCCTGGCTGATCTGCACAGAGGAGGCTAAATCAAAGGAGTGGAAGAGAACAGTGGAAAGAGAAAACTGCTAGAATTTATCTGATACAGAACAGTAGTTGTTGAAATTCTGAAATAAAAGAATACTGGAAATACCCAACAGATCAAGAAGTGCATGTAGAGAGAGAAAAACATAAGTAATGTTGTAGCTTGATGACCTTTGCATCAGGAATGGGAAAACCGGAAAGAATGGTGGTGTGAAGTTGTTGAGCAAAGTGTCTAGACTGATGTGATGCTGTTCCTCGAGGAGCACATTGCTGCTTTAGAACAGCATTGGAGGACAGAGAACAGGAGAATTAAAATGGCAGGCAAATGGAAGCTGAGATCACTCTTGTCAACCGAATGGAGGGTTTTGGCAAAGTGGTCACCTGATCTGCATTCAATTTCTTCAAAGCAGAGGAGACACATCGTAAACATAGAGTGCAGCAGAGTAGACTGGGAGAAGTGTCACTGATTCACCTGCAGGGAATCTCCTTGTTTCTGTCAGTTCACACTACTATAGAAGCCTCTGTATGGTACACTCTAATTCTATTTAGTGATCTCTTGTTTGACACTTTATCTCTCTAGAGTATATCAGAAAAATAGCTTAGATGGCAGAGAGGGTGGTGTGGCTCTGTATATAAGAAATAATATTAAATCATTGGAAAGAGATGACATAGGATTGGAAAATGTAGAGTCTCTATGAGCTAAGTTAAGAAATGGCAAGGGTAAAAGGACCCTAACGGCAGTTGTATACAGGCCTCCAAACAGCAGCCGGGTGTGGATTACAAATTGCAGCAGGAGATAGAAAAGGTGTGTCAGAAGGGCAATGTCTTGATAATCATTAGGGATTTTAACATGACAGTGGATTGGGAAACCAGGTCAGTACTGGACCTCAAGAGAGAGAATTTGTAGAATGTCTAAGGGATGGCTTTTTCGAACAGTTTGTTGTTGAGCCCATTAGGGGATCGGCTGTGCTGGATTGGGTGTTGTGCAATGATCCAGAGGTGATAAGAGAGCTTAAGGTTAAGGAGCCCTTAGGGAACAGTGATCACAATATGATTGAGTTCACTTTGAAATTGAGATGGAAAATATAAAATCCAATGTGTCGGTATTTCAGTGAAATAAAGGAAATTACAATAACATGAGAGGGGAACTGGCCAAAGTTGACTGGAAAGGGACATTTGCAGGAAAGACAGCAGAGCAGCAATGGCTGGAGTTTCTGCGAAAAATGAGGGAAGTGCAAGACAGATATATTCCAAATAAGAAGAAATTTTTGAATGGAAGAAGGACACTACCGTGGCTGACAAGTGAAGTCAACGCCAAAGTAAAAGCAAAAGAGAGGGCATACAAGGAAGCCAGAGCCAGTGGGAAGATAGAGGATTGGGGAGCTTTTAAAAACTTGCAGAAGGAAACTAAGAAGGTCATTCAGAAGGAAAAGCTGAATTATGAAAGGAAGCTGGCGAATAACATCAAAGAAGATACTAAAAGCTTTTTAAAGTACATAAACGGTAAAAGAGAGTCAAGGGTAGATATAGAACATAGAACATAGAATAGTACAGCACAGTACAGGCCCTTCGGCCCATAATGTTGTGCCGACCCTCAAACCCTGCTTCCCATATAAGCCCCACCTTAAATTCCTCCATATACCTGTCTAGTAGTCTCTTAAACTTCACTAGTGTATCTGCCTCCACCACTGACCCAGCAGTGCATTCCATGCACCAACCACTCCCTGAGTAAAAAACCGTCCTCTAATATCCCCTTGAACTTCCCACCCCTTACCTTAAAGCCATGTCCTCTTGTACTGAGCAGTAGTGCCCTGGGGAAGAGGCACTGGCTATCCACTCTATCTATTCCTCTTATTATCTTGTACACCTCTATAATGTCTCCTCTCATCCTCCTTCTCTCTGAAGAGTAAAGCCCTAGCTCCCTTAATCTCTGATCATAATGCATACACCCTAAACCAGGCAGCATCCTGGTAAATCTCCTCTGTACCCTTTCCAATGCTTCCACATCCTTCCTATAGTGAGGTGACCAGAACTGGACATAGTACTCCAAGTGTGGCCTAACCAGATTTTTATAGAGCTGCATCATTACATCACGACTCTTAAACTCTATCCCTCAACTTATGAAAGCTAACACCCTATAAGCTTTCTTAACTACCCTATCCACCTGTGAGGCAACTTTCAGGGATCTGTGGACATGTACCCCCAGATCCCTCTGCTCCTCCACACTACCAAGTATCCTGCCATTTACTTTGTACTCTGCCTTGGAGTTTATCCTTCCAAAGTGTACCACCTCACACTTCTCCAGGTTGAACTCCATCTGCTACTTCTCAGCCCACTTCTGCATCCTATCAATGTCTCTCTGCAATCTTTGACAATCCTCTACACTATCTACAACACCACCAACTTTTGTGTCGTCTGCAAACTTGCCAACCCACCCTTCTACCCCCACATCCAGGTCATTAATAACAATCACAAAAAGTAGAGGTTCCAGAACAGATCTTTGTGGGACACCACTAGTCATAATCCTCCAATCTGAATGTACTCCCTCCACCACGACCCTCTGCCTTCTGCAGGCAAGCCAATTCTGAATCCACCTGGCCAAACTTCCCTGGATCCCATACCTTCTGACTTTCTGAATAAGCCTACCCTGTGGAACCTTGTCAAATGCCTTACTAAAAACCATATAGATCACATCCACTGCACTACCCTCATCTATATGCCTGGTCACCTCCTCAAAGAACTCTATCAGGCTTGTTAGACACGATCTGCCCTTCACAAAGCCATGCTGACTGTCCCTGATCAGACCATGATTCTCTAAATGCCCATAGATTCTATCTCTAAGAATCTTTTCCAACAGCTTTCCCACCACAGACTTAAGGCTCACTGGTCTATAATTACCCGGACTATCCTTACTACCTTTTTTGAACAAGGGGACAACACTTGCCTCCCTCCAGTCCTCCGGTACCATTCCCATGGACAACGAGGACATAAAGATCCTAGCCAGAGGCTCAGCAATCTCTTCCCTCATCATATAGGACCAATACAAAATGGCACTGGACATATTGTAATGAGAGATGCAGAGATGGCAGAGGAACTGAATGCATATTTTGCATCAGTCTTCACAGACGAAGATGTTGGTAGTATACCGGAAATTTAAGATTGTCAGGGAAGTGAAGTTTTTTGCAGTGAAAATTACAACCGAGAAGGTGCTCAGGAAGCTTAATGGTCTGAGGGTGGATAAATCTCCTGGACCTGTTGGAATGCACCCTCGGGTTCTGAAGGAAGTAACTGGAGAGATTGCGGAGGCATTAGAAATGATTTTTCAAGAATCAATAGATTCTGGCATTGTACCAGATGACTGGAAAATTGTCCATGTTACTCTGCTATTTAAGAAGGGCAGGAGGCAGCAGAAAGGAAACTATAGCTCGGTTAGCCTGGCATCAGTTGTTGGGAAGATTTTGCAATTGATTGTTAGGGATGAAATTATAGCATACCTATAATACCTATATAGCACATGACAAGGTAGGCCAAAGCCAGCTTGGTTTCCTGAAAGGAGAATCCTGCCTGATAAACCTACTGCAATTCTTTGAGGAAATTAAAGCAGGGTAGACAAAGGAGATGCAGCAGATGTAGTGTAGTTGGATTTTCAAAGGCCTTTGACAATGTGCCGCACATGAGGCTGCTTAGCAGGATAAAAGCCCATGGAATTACAGGGAAGTTACTAGCATGGGTGGAGCATTGGCTGGTTGGCAGAAAACAGAAAGTGGGAATAAAGGGATCCTATTCTGGCTGGCTATCGGCTACCAGTGGAAAAATCTGTTGGGACCACTGATTTTTACGATGTATGTCAATGATTTGGACTGTGGTATTAATGGATCTGTGGCTAAATTTGCCAATGATATAGAGATAGGTGGATTAGCAGGCAGTGTTGAGGAAACAGAGAGTCTGCAAAGACACTTAGATAATTTAGGGGAATGGGCAAAGAAGTGGCAAATGAAATACAATGTTGGAAAGTGTATGGTCATGCACTTTGGTGGAAGAAATAAATGGACAGACCATTATTCAGATGGGGAGAGAATTCAAAATGCAGAGATGCAAAGGGACTTAGAAGTCCCTGTGCAGGATACCCTAAAGGTTAACCTCCAGGTTGAGTAGGTTGTGAAGAAGGCGAAAGCAATGTTGGCATTCATTTCTAGAGGTATAGAATATAAGAGCAGGGACTTGATGTTGAGGCTCTATAAGGCACTCGTGAGACCACACTTGGAGTATTGTGTGCAGTTTTGGGCTCCTTATTTTAGAAAGGATATGCTGACATTGGAGAGCGTTCAGAGAAGTTTCACGCGAATGATTCCAGGAACGAAAGGGTTATCGTATGAGGAACGTCTGGCAGATCTTGGGTTGTATTCCCTGTAGTTCAGAAGAATGAGGGGGGGGGGGAATCTCATAGAAACATTCTGAATGTTAAAAGGCTTGAAGAGATTACATATAGCAAAGCTATTTCCCATGGCAAGGTATTCTAGAACAAGAGTGCATGACTTCAGGATTGAAGGACATCTTTTTAGAACTGAGATGCAGAGAAAATACTTTATTCAGAAGGTGGTAAATCTGTGGAATTTGTTGCCATGAGCGGCTGTGGAGGCCAAGTCATTAGGAGCATTTCAGGCAGAGATAGATAGGTTCTTGATTAGCCAGGGCATCAAAGGGTATGGGGTAAAAGCAGGGGAGTGGGGATGACTGGAAGAATTGGATCTGCCCATGATTGAATGGCGGAGCAGACTTGATGGGCCAAATGGCCTACTTCTACTCCTATATCTTATGGTCTTACGGTCTATATCTACCCCCTTCAGAAACCAGTTAGGCCCTGGTAATTTATCTCTTTTCAGTGTGAATGCTAAGTTCATTGGCTCCTAATTCACTCTCGATCTGTCGATGTTTAATATATGCTGGACCCTTTCAGTGCCTTCCTCTGTGAAGACAGAAACAAAATATTTGATTAACTTTCTTGTGACTATATTAATCTCTAATAGTTTCTCCTGTCTCAGTCTGTAAGTCACCTACTTGAGCTAATCTTTTCCTTTTTATATCTTGATGGCATGTCTAACAATCTGTTTCTTTTAATTCTTACTCTTGTAATTCCCCTTTCTTCAAATATCAATTTCCCAGTCCTCCTTTTCCTGAAACATAACATTTTCCCTCATTTCAGATTTCCCTTCTTTTGGCAATAGTTTCCTTTGATCTGAAATTAACCTCTCAGTTGTCACTACTGAATCATTTTGCCTTTCTGCCATGAGGCAGGAGACTCTGATGCATAAAAACAAGAACGGTCAAGATGGGGAACAGTTTCTTCCCTCAGGCCATTAGGCTTCTGAACTCCCTACCGCATCACATTCAAAGTGTTACTGGTTAATCTGTTCTGTACCTTACAATATTTACTTTGTTTATGTGTATTCCATCTGTTATTAGGCTGCCAAGATATTTGAATTGGCAGCCTAGTTACAAGTAATGGCAGGTGTGACACAGATATCAAATACAGAACAGCAATGGTGAAAGAAGCTTTCCAAAAAATGAAGACCATATTAACAGACAGAAAGATGAGCATGTACACTAAAAACAGAATACTGCAGTGCTACATTTATTCTATCCTGACTTATGGAAGTGAATGCTGGACCATTTCTCCAGCAATGGAAAAGAGACTAGAAGCAGCTGAATTATGGTTCTACAGGAGAATGTTAAAAATATCATGGACCACACACACATCAAATGAAGAAGTTCTCAGAAGAGCCCAAGCAGTTCGATCACTCATACCAACAATGAGAGAAAGACAACTCAGATTCCTAGGACACATCATGCAGAAAGATGAACTAGAAAAACTCATACTCTCTGGAAAGATTGAGGGGAGCAAACCTAGAGGAAGACCTCAGCTTGTGTACATCAAAAGCATAGCCAGGTGGCTACACATCGAGGAAATGGAAGTCATCCAAAAAACGAAGGATAGATCTATATGGAAAACCATGGTCACCAAGTCTGCATCGGATATGGTACCTAGACAGACAGACAGTATTCCGTCTGTAGGGTTCATCGTTACTTTCATAAGTTATTATGTGTTATGTGTACTATTGTGCTGCCACCTTGGTTTGGAGGAACACTCGTTTGATGGTATACATGTATATAGTTAAATGACAATAAACTTGACTTGACTTTTGTTTCTTAAAGGTATATGCATTTATTCGAAGGATTCAAAGTTCAAATTTCTTTTTTTTATTAAAGTATGTATAAATTATACAACCTTGAGATCTGTCTGCTTACAGGCAGCCACAGAGTAAGAAACTGGAAAGGACCCAGTTTAAAAAGAAAGACTAACAGCAATGCGCAGAGAAAGAGAAAAATCACAAATTATGCGGAACAACAGCAGTCTGAACCAAAATGAGTCCACAGACTTGAATCCCTGGAGCAGCTGGGGTAGTACCAAAAGCCTCGATCTCAGTTCAACTGACTGTAAAGCTCGTAGACATGAAGTGCAGAGCAGCAGGAGCAGTCTCACTGCCTCAGTGCCGCTGAGAGAGGAGTGAACATTGCAAGAGAGCAAGAGAAATTGGCCCTACCCGTGCCTCCAGTCCCAACATCCTACTTTCCAGTCTATCTGGACCAGTGTTTAAATCATCCATACACACTACAACCTAAGCCCTGTCGCCACTCTGGGCCTGTACCTTGCCTTGCCTCCCAGCAACACATACACTCTGGGCCTGTACCTTGCCTTGCCACCCAGCAATACACTCTGGGCCTGTACCTTGCCTTGCCACCCAGCAACACATACACTCTGGGCCTGTACCTTGCCTTGCCACCCAGCAATACACTCTGGGCCTGTACCTTGCCTTACCACCCAGCAACACATACACTCTGGGCCTGTACCTTGCTGCCCAGCCTGAAGCCATTCTTGACCTCTCCAAATCAGCTCATCGTGTAGAGCGATGCAGTTCCGGTGAATGGGCATCAAAACTGCACTGCCTTGGCTCCTCTCCGAATAACTGGCTCCAACTCCATCTCTGACAGGGACACCATCTCCATCTGTGACCCCGTCTCAAGTACGTTACGCTTCGACTTTTCAAAGCACCAGCGCAGCTCATTCCTCGAGTCAGCTTTGCCTCCGTTTGCCTCTTTATAGTTTGCAGTGATAGTTTACCACAGAAAAAGTGTAATTAATGACATCTTTAGTCGTCTTTCTTGCCTTTTGAACTACCAGCAAGCTGTCATGCAACATCAGCAGCACCATCTCAAGCCAGTGAAACACTCTGGTTCCATTGGCTGTGTAAGTCCAGGGAAGACGATCTCCAGCCCACCAAATGTGTGAGATTGAAGCACAAGCCCACCCTGATACCCCACCCTGATCCTAGATGATATCCTCACTGGGAAACACTCCGGTTCCATCGGCTGTGTAAGTCTCGGGAAGACAATCTCTGGCCCACCAAACGTGTGAGACTGATGTGTGAGTCCCCCCCCCCACCTCCAAAACCTCCCATCTGTGTGGATGCTGTGTGATTTGTTACCCTGTTACAATTAATTACCATGAAATACCAGAGAGTATACCACATACAATTAAATGATTTAGCTTTATAATTCTTAATTTGACTAAAAGGTTAGTAAAGAAAAAGAAAAGGGCCCTTTTTAATGAAATAGTCTAATGTGGACAAGTTGGAACTCATAGTTTCCCCTTCGATCTCCCCGGGTGTCATCGAATCATCGCCCTGCTCCGGGCCGAATCCTATGTCCTCTTCTCTCTGGCATCTTCTCCCTTCATCTCCTGCTGAACCAAAGTTCCAGCTCACCTCGGTGTCAGGCACACAACAAGAAAACACACTCCCTTCGTTGGGCAGTTCACATTCCAAAGCAGCCGTTATCTCTAACCATAACCCAAACTCTGCTTCTACAGAAAGACCATTATATTAGCAGTGAAACCTTTCCAAGAGTGTTACACTCTTCCCCCATCAAAATTAGTCATGTTCTCATGACATTGAGATAATTTGCCACCCCTTCATACAAAGCACAAAATCCAATACAGGTGTAAATGGCAGTGACACAGCTCACCAAGGCAATAGGTGCCACACTCTGTTCCCCCGATGCTACATGGGCCAGCCTATCCAGTGGTCTCCTGATTTTTTAAGACCTCCTTACCCCGTCATCTACATCTTCAGGCTCAGAAACTCCTTGGGAAACTTCTGGACTACATGGCGAGGCCTCCCCCGGTCTATCACCCATGCCCTCCTGCAACTCGGACCCCTCTGCCACTTTATCCCTTTCATGGTCCTGCTGAAACCCAGTCTGTCCACAGATAATCCCCCCAATTTCACCTGATTCAGCATAAGAAGGGTTAGGAATCTCTTCCTCAATTAGTGGGGAGTTAGCAAAAGGCAGCATATACCACACCCTACTTTCTCATCCTCCGAATCCGTATCCCATTCAGGGACGGGGGCCAGTCTAATCTCTCCTGCTGTTGGTCCTTCAGTCTCTCGATGTTGCCGCAGGGTCCTCTTACTAGTCCTCTGCAGGTCGGGCTCTGGGTCAACCTGCACCTCTTGTCCCAGAGGCAACAGGTGGTTCCAATGGAGAATCTTGACAGGCCCATTCCCCTCCTCTGGTTTCACCTGCAAAACCGGTAGGTTTGGCATCTGACTCTCCACTACACAGGGTGCAGCAGCCCAGCAGACTGCCAACTTATGCTTCCCAGGTAGCCCCAAATTCCTTATGAGGACTCCATCTCCTAACCTTTTGATGATAGCTCCTCTTATTTCCTTGATTCTGCATGGCAGCCGGGACCTCAGATAATTCATAAGCCTTTTTCAGCACTATTCTTGTAGGACCCCAGCTGCTAGCAGCCCTCTGCATAGTCCATCCTCTTAGAGGGTCTGCCTCTCTCTCAGCTCCATCATACGGGGCGGCCACACCCGCTGATAACAACCGGGACATCCCAGTTCTCTACTCTACCATGATCTCCTCTATCACTCCCCGGGGTGGGCTATCCGTCGTCTCTTCAACACAGGGGGCTACTACTGAGGACTGTACCCTGCTGACGGGGCCTCCCGCCTCTGACACATTCTCCTCCTCTCATACTTTTCTGATCAGCTCAACAAACAGGGGGACAACTTATGAGATGGTCAGAGACCCCAGGCAATCAGGTTCTGGGAGTCTTTTGCTACTTGGTCCATTCTTTACTGATCCACCTCAGCAGTCTGAACACCCCTCTACGCTGCAAACAATTTAGCTGACTCTCCAGCCAGAAAATGTAGGCAGAAAGCTTCTCCCCCTCCTCCTGACACATGTTGTGAAACACCATCATAAGCTCCATTGGGCTTCCTGTCACACCAATTACCTTTTCCAGTGCTTGCATGTAGGCCGCCGAAGTGGCAAGGGGGGGTTCTGCACCTTTACAGCTCTCACTACGTCAGCAGCCCGTCCGCTCAAACTCTCAACCAATGGCTGTCGCTTTACGTCACCAGAGCACTGTCACTCATCTATCAACTGAGAGGTCTGCACCGCCCAAGTCTCATACTCCTCTTCCCCGTTAGGGGTGGGCTTTGTTCCTGAAAACAGGCGGAGCCTACGACACGGGACTTTGAACCTGGGCATTTTTCCATTTATTCTGCTGGGAGGTAAGGGCCGCTAGCAACTCAGAATTCCCATTCCTCGCTGGAGGACTCATTAAACATTTCAAATCAGACAACTCCGTCCTCTTGCTCCGCAAAGCAAGAGCACCCTGTCTGTGAAGTCTCTGCCCCCAGCTACGAGAGACTCGACTTGCGACTCGGCCCGCTCACGTTCACTCCCCTCCTCCCGGAAAGTACGGACAGCCCACGGCCCCTGTCTCCCGGGGCCCCAATAGTACTAGGCAGTTCCACTGCCGTTACATCAGTGCTAGTCTAGACTAAAACAAAGTCTTTGCCCACTATTTTATCAAACCTTTGCCCCACAATCGTTACTTTTCCTACAGCCTTAACAGTACTTAAAATTTGAATTAACATTTCATCAGGGATACGAATGTCTATGCCACTCAACACTCGTTACCAGTAACCCCGTGGATTCGCACCACTGCTCAACCCTGGCAGCATCCACAACCATGACCTGTAATCACTTTACCAGACAATAGTTTAGCACAGACTTAAACACACAACCTACTGGATCAATACTCAAGGCAATCACACAGCATCCAATGAAATCGATCCCGGATGATACCCCCACAAATGAAACACTCCGGTTCCATAGGCTGCATAAGTCCAGGGAAGACAATCTCTGGCCCACCAAACGTGTGAGGTTGAGGTGCCAGACCCCCACCCCCTGAAATCTCCTGTTTGTGTAGACCCTGCATGATTCGTTACCCTGTTACAAATAAGTGCCATGAAATAACAGACAATACATACAATTAAATGATTTAGCTTTATAATTCTTAATTATAACCTTGACTAAAGGGTTAGTAAAGAAAAAGCAAAAAAAAAGAAAAGGGCCCATTTTAATAGAACAGTCCTCCTTCGATCTCCCCAGGCGTCATCAAATCATGGTCAAGTCCTATGAACTCTTCTCTCTTCACCTCCCGCGAAACAAAAGACCCAGCTCACGCCTGGGTCAGACACACAACACAGAAGCACACTCCATTCATTGGACTGCTCACGTTCCAAAGCACCTGTTACCTCTAACCATACCCCAAACACTGCTTCTGCAGAAAGACCATTACATTAGCAGAGAAACCTCTTTCAGGGTGTTACACCAGAATATTGCTTAAACTGGAATATTGCTAACATTGCTTGTTGACAGTAATACCTTTACATATTGTTTACCAGTCTGCTATAGCCAACTCACTCTTCAAGCCTTCATGGCTTGCTTCATTCAGATTTAAGATTGGTGGCATCCATTTAAAGCCTCATACAACCCAGAAACAGGTTCTTCAGACCTCAGAAACTTGATCATGCTGACCAAGTTACCTGTCACAGCAGACAGCTCCTTCTCTCCTTAGCATTGCTGTCAGGAATTGAAACTGGTTTCTCCCGGACCAAGCTTTGAACAATACATTCCCCTCTGATACTGTCTTATTGACTTTATGCCAAATTACATTGGGCCCAGGCGGTAACACATGAGGTTATTTCCCTCATAATTATGCTTTTTAGTTTGGAGCCTAGCTGTTTATCTTTCTTCAATACACTTCCATCTTTTCCATTGGCTTTCAGATAGACAGGAAAACTGGGCCTTTCCCTGCCCACACCAGCCCTGAAGAGACATCCTTAACACTGACATTGGGAAAGCCTTAAGAACTTATGATTGCAACTGCAAGGTGACATCTACCTCTGTAACAATACTGCCTATTACTGGGTGGCAGGATGGAGATATCACTTCTGTCAAAAAAACTTGCCAAAAATTAACATTGCATTCCTCTTCACTCTCCCAACTGGACGACACAAGGAAATTCATGGAGGCACAAGAAACAGCAGAAACTGAGATCTGGAGCAGCCAACAAACTGCCGCAGGAACTGAGTGAGTCAAGCAGCATCTGATGGAGGCAAAGGCACAGTTGACATTTGGGCTTTTCGCGTCAAGATCCTGAATCAGGACCGAGAATGTAGAGAGCAGATAGTTAGTATAAAGAGGAAAGGAGTAGAGGTGAGGCACAGCTAGCAGATGACGGGTGGATTCAGGTGAGAAAGGCTGATATTCATCTTTGATTCTGACTGCCAAAAGCATGTGAGACAGTCCATTGCAATCACTTCACCTGAAACCAATAAAGCCAAAAGTAATGTCTGCATTGGCCCACTGCCTTCCTTGCAATCAACACTGGAGTCCAAAATAGTTTCATCCGTACCTTGCATTCTATTTGATGTGATCATTCTAGCATTTGTTCTGTGATTATTTTGATGCTTCATGCCTTTCCTATTAACTGCCACCTCATTAACAAGTTCCTTTCACACTTTGCCTCATAGTCGTCATGGGCTTGATTTCAAGTGGCAGCTTCAATGAACAACTTTCCCCACTCCAGTAAAGATTCAGGATATATTGAGGCGATCTTCTAGTAGTAAGAAGCAGAGAAAAACAGTTTGCTTCTCAGTAGTGGGTTAACTAAGATAATACCCTTCATCAGTTCACAGCATGGCAAAGGGAAACCACTGCACACATCAGGCTACTTGACAGTGAGGCAGTTGCGGGTTTCATATCTCCCCTCTTTCAAATCCCTGCTGGGCAATTTCCTTCGCCTTTTAACTGTGCTCCTTAGCAGTTTAACATCAATCACAAACTAAAAAACACTGCAAGTAAAGCTAAGCAAATAATTTTAATTCTTCAATAGAGATTTACATATTAAAAGGACTACAATCTTCATAATACAGTGATTGTAATGTTGAAAAGTACCTCTGGGTTGATCCATCAACCCAAACACATGTAGCAGCTCCTTCCATATGTATAGAACCCTTGTTGTAAAAAACTTCACAGGAGTGTTACCAAGCAAAAAGAAATGACATAAGTATACAAATCAGCAGGGAATTCAATGTATGAAATGTAATGAAAATGTAACTTTATTTTGTCTGCAATTCTGATAGTGTTTAATTGACCACCCACCAGAAACATGAACATGCAGGGATGAGGGATGTAGATCATGTGGGGGCAAAAGATTGAGTTTATTCTGGCATCGTGTATGCACAGACCTTGTGGAACAAAGAGCCTGTTCCTACACTGTTCTGTTTTTCTGTTTATAAAACATGTTAATGCCAGAAATGAGGAGGTGAGTTCTAAGGAATGCTTTAAATGGAGAAAGGGTAACAGAGGTTTCCAGAGGGAGAGAATTCAAGAGTTCGGATCAATTATTTCTCAGCCGTCACAAGCCTTGCCTTTCAGGATTTGGTCTGCTGGCCCTTCAAGGAAGTTACTAGTTCCCTCAGCCTCTTCCTCTGGTTGAGCTGTGTAGATTGTACTCAGGCACTGCATGGTGGGTCTCAGAGAGGTGTTGACATGGTACTGATCAGTAGTAATGTCTTCACAGAGTCATTATAGAAGAAATAAGAGACTGCAGATACTGGAGCAACAAATAATCTGCTGGAGGATCTCAGTGGGTTGAGCTGAATCATTGAGGAGTTATATAAATATTTGAAAGGTTGGGAATGGAGAGATTTGTGGAAATGGCTGAGAAGAAGAGTTAAGACCAGCATAGATTAGCCACCATCATATTGAATGATGCAGCAGAGTTAAGTGGTCAAATGGCCTACTCCTGCTCCTACTTTAATTTGTTCTGTGAGATTAATTCCAGATCCCTGTTCTCAAATTGCAGCCCTTTGGCTTACAAAGATCTCAGTCATAATGGCAACCTTCTCTTCACTAGCTTTTCAGGCAGTGGACAATTATTGATTATCCTCTCGGATAGTCAATAAATCATCACTCAAATCATCTGCTCATTTATTTAAAATATGACCATCCAGATATTATTGTTTTATACAAAGAAGTACTTCTCTCTTCCGGAGGGCAGGAGGAGAAGTTGGCGGCACGACGCAGCGCGCGCAGCTCTCCGGTGAAATGATATCGTATGGTTAAATAGGGTACTGTGCACAATTCTGACTTGATGGAGACAGACGTGAGAAGGCACAGAGGAACATCTGGAAATTCCTGAAATGCCTGATTCGCTGCCGCTGCTACTGTGTGATCGAGAATCTCCGGAGGGAAGGCCACAAAATCCCTGGCTTTGCCTGCTGCTGGCGACTGAGGCTGAGGTCGAACCGTTTGGCAGAGATGGCGTTCGGTACTCGGTGTCGGAGGGCTGATCGGAGCTCGAAGTTTTCGGACGACTCAGAGTCGGACTGTGGTCAGGCATGGCAGGGAGAGTTTTCTTCCTTCTCCCATTTGCGTGAGATGTGGGACTTTCGAGAGACTTTGAACTTTTTTACTGTGCCATGGCCTGTTCTTCATCAAGTTATGGTATTGTCTCACTGTTGTAACTATATGTTATAATTATGTGGCTTTTGTTAGCTTTTCAGTCTTGGTCTGTCCTGTGTTTCTGTGATATCACACCGGAAGAATATTGTATCATTTCTTAATGCATGCATTACTAAATGACAATAAAAGAGGACTGCATGTCCTCATAATCTAATCTAATCCTCTACTTAAGCCTCTCATAATTTTTTTTACACCTCCGACTCCTATGTCTGTACAAGACAACCCAGATCTACAATGTTCCCTCCTGATAAGTTTTCCTGAATTATTTCCTCTCTTCCTAAAACATGTTTTCTGTGAAGTGCTGATCAGAAAAAGTTCTAATGTAAGGGGAAGGGGGAGTTGGGAAAGGGAACTGGTTTTATGGGGAAGGAAGTACAAAGTGAGAGGGGAAAGATGCTTTGTGACTGTGTATCCAGGAGCCTGGTGGTTTCTGAATAACATGAGTTGTCCTATCCAGGACACATTCTTGATTTTCTTGGTAATTTGCAGCATTCTTGACTCTGATGGAATGAGCAAATTAAATATTATTGATCCAATGGAAAAACAAAAGGAAGTGAACTTCAGAAGTAGAATAAAGCAAGAAGAATTGCATAATCTTGAGCATTAGAAAGTGCAGGAGGGATTTAACAAGTCAGGGAGCATCTAAAGAGGGGAATAATTGACGACTGTTTATTCTCCTCCATAGAGGCTGCCTGACTTGTGACTTTCTCCAGTTTGTGTTACAGCCAATGAACTACTGATGTACATTCCATGTTCTTATGTGGAAAACATACAGCTGATTTTTACACAGCAGAATCCTCACTATTCGTAAATGGTGAGGTAGTGGAAAGGGTCTCCAGTTTACAGTGGACTTGATCCATAAGGCAGAGTTTTGACCAAAAACACTGACAATTCCAGAACAAGCCCCACTATTCGTAAATGGTGAGGTAGTGGAAAGGGTCTCCAGTTTACAGTGGACTTGATCCATAAGGCAGAGTTTTGACCAAAAACACTGACAATTCCAGAACAAGCCCCACTATTTGTAAATGGTGAGGTAGTGGAAAGGGTCTCCAGTTTACAGTGGACTTGATCCATAAGGCAGAGTTTTGACCAAGAACACTGACAATTCCAGAACAAGCCCCACTATTCGTAAATGGTGAGGTAGTGGAAAGGGTCTCCAGTTTACAGTTTGAGGAAGAACATTACTGAGGAGTTGTCTTGGTCCATCAACACAACCTCAATAATAGGGATGGCACAAAAGTGACAATGCTACATGAGATGCTTAGGAGGGCTAATCCACTCCAAAAAATTGCTGGCCATCTTTTTTCTATGTGTGTAACGCATACTGACATATGGAATGACAGTGTGGGACTCTAGCTGCAGCAAGACAGGTCACAAAGCACTCCAACAGGTGATTAGGATAGGTCAGCACATATTGGGACTCAACTCCCGGATCTGGAGACAATCTATAACTCTTCATGTCGACAGCGCACTCATAACATCATTAAAGACCCATCCTATCCCAGACATTCTCTGTTCAGTCTCCTGCCATCTGGAAACATCTTAGCCAAGATGGTAAGACTAAAAACCGCCTCTTCCCGAGGGTCTGTTGTGCAACTACAGTGAAGACCCTTTCCACTACCTCACCATTTATGAATAGTGAGGCTTGTTTGGGAGCACTTGCCTTCCCGGTCAATCATCACTTATTTTGTCTTCTTAATGTTGAATGATAGGCCAATTGTCTTCATGTGTTATGGACTATTGAAGTCACTTGCTGCATGTTAGAATTAAGCTGTGCCACATGCATTGTAAATATCTGCTTTACACAGACTGGAGTAGCACCACAATCTCATTGTCTTGTGCAATGACAATAAAATTCCATTCTAAAGAGATGGTGGTTGCACTAAGCTGCCTGGACTGCTTGTACAGAACGTGTGATGAATGTTAATTGTTGATCATACAGCACTCTCCAATCTCATTTCCCAGGCATCAATAGATGCCAGGTGGAAGTGCTTTGCAACAAGACCAGACTGCCCTTTCACACGTTTGGCACGGCAGGTTGTGGATGAACTTTTCAATTAACCCCAGGACACGAATGGCACCAGATTTTGATCTGTTGCAGACAACAGATAGGCTGAGTTGAATCTCAAAAGTAGCATCATTGAGATTGGAGGATGAGCTGGATTTTCACGCCGAGATGGTATGTGGGGGATAGAAAGAGCTGCCACCCACGGAGGCCTGGCAGCAGGAGGATGGAGGTTGACACGTGAGTTTTGGCAACAAAGTCCTAGCTGAGCCTTGCTGAGTGGTTCCCGTGGCGCAATCATTCAACAGCAATTAGACCTTGCATCCACAAACCAGCACAGTGTGCAGACTTCCCCAGTCTACTGCACTGCCTACAGCTTGTATTGGCAGCCATATATCAACAATGATTTAGCTGCAAGTCAAGCCCTTCTCAGCCAGTTACAAGTTCACACAGAAATATGAATACATTTTCTATATAAATAGTGCATTTGAATAAATAGCAATAAGACCTTAAGACATAGGAGCAGAATTAGGTCAGTTGGCTAATCAAGTCAGGGCTGATTTTTTTTATCCCTCTCAATCCCATTCTCCTGCCTCCTCCTCATGACCTCTGATGCCTTGACTAAACAAGAACCCATCAACCTCTGCTTTAACTATACTCAATGACGTGTCTCCATAGCTGTCCATGTCAATGAATTCCACAGATACACCACCTTCTGGCTAATGAAATTCCTTCTCATCTCTGTTCTATTTGGATGCCCCCTGTTCTGAGGCTGTGCCCTCTAGTCACCCACTATAGGAAGCCACATCCACTCTCTCTAGGTCTTTTGATATTCGATAGGTTTCAATGAGACCCTCCCTCATTCTTCTAAACTCCAGTGAGTAAAAGCCCAGAGCCATCAAACACCCCTCATATGTTAATCTATTCATTGTTGGAATAATTCTCCTGATCCTCCTCTCGGCTCTTACCAATGACAGCTCATCTTTTCTTCGATAATAAGCCCAAAATTGCTCATAATACTCCATAATACTCTTAAGTGGCATCAAGGGATCAGCAGAGAAGAAGTTGGAGAGGATGGGTGACCTAATCTACAGCTATGGAAAGGAGAAATTTGGAGTGAAGGAACAAGTCAGCAGGAAAGATATGCCTCTTCTCCCCAAATCCCGTCGTCTCCAGGAAATCCAATGACTTGTTAAAGAGAGAAGAGGCCTGAAGAAGTTGTGGAAAAAGGCAACAGCAGAAGAAAAGGAGGGCATCAACCTTCTTCAAGAGGACCTAAAACAGAGGCTCTCGAAGCTGTGCAGAGCAGAGAATTTAAGGAAACGACGCAAAAAGAAGGAAAAAGCAAGAACAGACTTCTACAAAGATCCCATTAAATATGCGAAAGACATTTTCACAAAAGAGAAAAGCGGATACTTGAAAGTATCAAAAGAGGAGATTGAAAGACATCTCAGAATCATCCACACTGAGAAGCGAAAAGATAAACTGATATTTGTCCCAGCTGACATCCCACCAATCTCACCCTCACAACATCAATTTAACATCAGCCCTTCCAAGCTCAGCGAGGTGAAAGAGGCAGTGAAGAAGGCAAGATCGGTATCAGCGCCAGACCCTAACGGTGTTCCGTATTGTGTCTACAAGAACACCCCGGGTGTTCTGAAATTCCTTTGGAAAAACATGAGGGTTGTGTGGGAAAAGCAAATTATCCCCAAAGCCTGGAGAAGAGTGGGGGGAGCTCTGATCCCAAAAGAAAAGAATTCGTCCACCATCGAGCAGTTTCGCCAAATAAACCTTCTGAATATAGAGGGCAAGATCTTTTTCAGCGTGTTGGCGCAAAGACTTACAAAGTATCTAAAACAAAATCATTTCATTGATAATGTCAATCCAAAAAGCTGGCATAGCAGGCTTCTCGGGATGCCTTGAACATATCAGCGTCATATGGCATCAAATCCAGATGGCTAAGAAAGAAAGGAAGGATCTGCATGTCTTGTTCCTCGACCTGGCCAACGCCTGTGGATCAGTTCCTCATTCCCTACTGTGGACTGCTTTTGAATTCTTTCAGGTGCCTGCAACAATAACAAATCTGGTAAAACACTACTTCCAGGATCTGCAAGTCTGTCTCACAACATCAGACTTCACCACAGTGTGGCAACCACTGGAAGTAGGCATCATGGCAGGGTGCACCATCTCCCCATTGGCCTTCACTATGGCAATGGAGCTCATTATCAGAGCCTCAAAATGGGTTGCAGGAGGAAAGGGGCTACAATTTGGTCAATGGTTACATCGATACGAGCCTATATGGATGATATAATGATACTAACGACAACCGTCCCCTGCACCAAGGGACTTCTGGAAAAGCTTCATCAAAACATCACATGGGCGAGGATGAAGATCAAGCCCAGCAAGTGCAGAAGCATCTCCATTGTCAAAGGTCAAGTCACGGATCAAAGATTTCATATTGATGGAATACCTGTCCCAACTGTTTCAGAAATGCCAGTGAAGAGCTTGGGCCAATGGTATGATGCTAAGCTCAAGGACACTGAGCAGCTTGAACAACTCAAAAAGGATATCGTCATGTACATAGCTCGCATCAACAAGACCTGGCTGCCAGGAAAACTCAAGCTGTGGTGCTTCCAGTTCAGCATACTCCCAAGACTCATGTGGCCTTTAACAGTGTATGAAATCCCCATCAACAAGGTTGAAAAGGTCGAAAGAATGATCAGCACACATGTAAAACAGTGGCTTGGACTTCCACAACGCTTAAGTCCTGTTGGACTGTATGGGAACGGCAAATTGGAATCACCAATTGCAGGTCTTGTGGAAGAATTCAAATGCAGTAAAGCAAGGTTGGGCATGCCCCTCACTGAATCTGAAGATACTGTTATTCGAACAGTGGCCCCCCCCGCCCCTCGTGTGGCACCGGGGAGGAGGTGGACCCCATCTGAAGCTGTTCAGAGTGCTCAGTCTGCTCTTCGCTTCAGGGATGTGGTTGGCCAAGTCCAACATGGGAGAGCCGGGCTCGGGCTTGTCCCAAAGGCTCCTCAATGGCACAAGGCAACACCCGTGCAGAAGAGACGACTCGTGGTGGAGGAGTTCAGAAGACAGGATGAGGCAGAGCAACATGCCAGGGCCATCTCAATGGCCAAACAGGGCCACTGGACTAATTGGGAGAGCCTGGAAAAGAGGAAACTTAGCTGGCATGACATCTAGGAGATGGAGGGATCCCAACTAAGTTTTGTCATCAGAGCCACTTATGACCTCCTACCCACACCCCAGAACCTGAACCAGTGGTGGGGAGAAGACCCCGCTTGCTCCCTTTGTCAAGCAGCTGGATCACTAAGGCACATTTTAACAGGATGTACCTTGAGCCTCACTCAGGGGCGGCACACTTGGTGGCATAACCAAGTTCTCAGACAGCTGGCATCAATCTTGGAACAGAGGTGAATCATCACAAATGCTGTCCCACAAACATCGGCAGGAAATGTCCACATCACACGATTTGTACCAGCAGGCCAACCTCCAGCGCACCATATAACATCAAAAGATGTAAGCATTCTGCAGGTTACTCGGCATTGGAAAATGGACGTGGACTTCGAAAAAAAGCCTCTGTTTCCCCCAGACATTGCAGCTACAACACTTCGGCCAGACATGGTCCTGTGGTCCACAACAGCCAAGCTGGCATATGTTGCGGAATTGACAGTACCATGGGAAGATGGTGTCGAAGAAGCTTATGAGAGGAAAAAGACCAAGTACTCTCAACTGGCAACTGAAGCTGCCCAGAATGGCTGGAAGACCAAGATTTTCCCTGCAGAAGTGGGATGCAGGGGATTCGTTGCTACATCTATGACCAGTCTATTGAAGAAGATGGGGGTGAGGGGTCACTCCCTCCAACAAACAATCAAGTCCTTGTCAAATGCAGCAGAAGAAAGCAGCAATTGGATTTGAATTAAAAGGAAAGACAACAACTGGGCTGCAAGATGAAGACAGGAGGGTATGGAACTGAGGGGGGTGTATCTGGGACGCCAGGTAGCACCATTGAGCCCTCTGGAGACGTTGTGGACTTATCAACGAAATGTCAAAGACGGAGGGTGGCCACCTGATGACCCCGATGACGTACTTACCCTCCCTCCTTGTCACCACTCCAAGCCCACTGCCAACATCGAGAGTGCCGACTTACCATAGGGATTGAAACATCAAGTCCTAGTAGCTCTACTTATGACATAAGCCAATGATACTCAGCTTGATTCTGATTCTGAAGTCACAACTGTATGTGATTTGAGGGAAAAGTTGGAGGCATCATCAGCAAAATCCAGTATTACAAAAAGTAATGAGATTGAAAGGTGACAGATCTTTAAGACCTAGGAAATTGCATCTTAGGGTTTGTCATCCAAAATTTCATTGATACTAGAACAGTTTCACAAATTGGAAGGTAGCAGATATAACACCACTACTGGTAAAAGGAAGGAGTGCGAGAGAGTGAGACGACAGACAACTATAGGACAGCAGAGCCTGACATCAGTAGAAAGGCAAAACCTGAAACCCATTATTATTAGACAGTGGCTACAGGGCAGTTGGAAAACAATAGATGGGCCAAAGTCACCAAGATAGTCTGTGTAATGAATCATTTTTGTTGAGATTGTACCCAAAAGAATAGGTATAGACAAACAAGTTAATGCAATGTTTTTGAACTTCAAAAAGGAGATGAATAAACATAATCAAAGCTTTTTACTTTGGGGAAATATACTGGCATCAACTGAAGACTAGTTAACAGACACAAAACAAAAAATAGCATCAACTAGATCAGTTTAGTCTTGATGAAGGGTCTTGGCCCGAAACGTCGACTACCTCTTCCTAGAGATGCTGCCTGGCCTGCTGCATTCACCAGCAACTTTGATGTGTGTTGCTTGAATTTCCAGCATCTGCAGAATTCCTCTTGTTCAGTTTCCACTGGTGAGATGAGACTGGAGAGGTGCCTTAGGGATCGGTGTTTGATCCTAAGAGGGCATAATCTATATCAATGATCAACGGATCAATATCTAAGTTTGCTGATAAGACGGAGTTGAGTGGCAGTATGGACTGTGAGGAGATTGCCAAGATCCTTCAGGGGATGTTGGTAACAGTAAGAATGGTCACTGCACCTCATTGTCTCCACCTTCTCTGTAACTTTAACGCTTTATTCTGCATTCTGGTATTATTTTGCTTTGTACTGCTGCAGTGCACTGATATGATTAAATGATCGGTGTGGATGGCATGCAGAACAAAGCTTTTCACTTTATCTCAGAATAGGTGACAATAATAAATCAATTTACCAATTTATCAATTTGGACTGATTTAGAGGGAATATACAGTATGTTCAGGGTACATTGTGTTGTGGGCTGCTGTGGGTGGTAATGAATCAGCACACAGGAGATTGAAAATTTGGCTGAGTGGTGTGATAACAACAACCTCCCACTTAAAGTCAACAAGACCAAGGAACTGAACGTAGACTTCAGGAGAGGGAAACTAAAGGCCCATGAGCCAGAAATCATGGCAGGATCAAAGACGGAGAGAGTCATTAACTTTAAATTCCTGGTGTCACTATCTCAGAGGACATGTCCTCAACCCATCATATAGGTATAATTACGGCCTGGTGTTGGAACACTAATGCTTTTGAGTGGAAAATCCTACAAAAGGTAGTGGATACCGCCCAGTACATCACAGGTAAAGCCCTCCCAATCATTGAGAACACCTACATGAAACAATGCTGTAGAAAAGCAGCATCCATCATCAAAGATCCTCACCTCTCAGGCCAAGCTCTTTCTTGCTGCTGGTATCAGGTAGGGAGTAAAAGAGCCTCAGGACTCAGACTGCCAGGTTCAAGAACAGTTATTATTCCTCAACCATCAGGCTCTTGAAGAAAAGGGGATAACTACACTCCTTCTATTTCTGGTGTTCCCACAACCGATGGACTCACTTTAAGGGCTCTTTATCTTGTTATTTCATGCTCGGTATTTATTTCTATTTATTTAGAAACATAGAAAACCTACAGCATAGTACAGGCCTTTCGGCCCACAAAGCTGTGCCGAACATGTCCTTACCTTAGAACTACTTAGGCTTACCCATAGCCCTCTATTTTTCTAGGCTCCATGTATCCATCCAGGAATTTCTTAAAAAACCCTTTCATTTCCTCCTCCACCACCACCACCACCACCAGCAACCCATTTCACAGATTCATCACTCTCTGCATAAAAAACATACCCCTGACATCTCCTCTGTACCTACTTCCAAGCACCTTAAAACTATGCCCTCTCATGCTAGCCATTTCAGCCCTGGGAAAAAGCTTCTGACTATCCACTCAATCAATGCCTCTCATTATCTTGTACACCTCTATCAGGTCACTTCTCATCCTCCATTGCTCCAAGGAGGAAAGGTCAAGTTCACTCAACCTATTTTCATAAGCCATGCTCCCCAATCCAGGCAACATCCTTGTAAATCTCCTCTGCACCTTTTCTATGGTTTCCATGTCCTTCCTGCAGTGAGGCGACTAGAATTGAGCACAATACTCCAAGTGGGGTCTGACCAGGATCTTATATAGCTGCAACATTACCTCCCGGCTCTTAAACTCAATCCCGTGGTTGATGAAGGCCAATGCACCGTATGCCTTCTTAACCACAGACTCAACCTGCGCAGCTTTGAGTGTCCTATGGACTGAGAACCCAAGATCCCTCTGATCCTCCACACTGCCAAGAGTCTTACCGTTAATACTATATTCTGCCATCATATTTGACCTACCAAAATGAACCACCTCACATTTATCTGACTCCCCTAATTTCATTCTTAAGCTCCTTCCTGCTAGCCTTATACTCTTCTAGATCTCTATCATTACCCAGTTTTTTGAACCTTTTGTAAGCTCTTCTTTTCTTCTTGACTAGAGTTATAACAGATTTTGTACACCATGGTTCCTGTACCCTACCATCCTTTCCCTGTCTCATTGGAATGTACCTATGCAGAATACCACACAAATATCCCCTGAACATTTGCAACATTTCTTCCGTACATTTCTCTGAGAACATCTGTTTCCAATTTATGCTTCCAAGTTCCTGGCTGATAGCCTCATATTTCCCCTTACCCCAGTTAAACGTTTCCCTAACTTGTCTGTTCCTATCCCTCTCCAATGCTATTGTAAAGGAAATAGAATTGTGATCACTATCTCCAAAATTCTCTCCCACTGAGAGACCTGACACCTGACCAGGTTCATTTCCCAATACCGATCAAGTACAGCCTCTCATCTTGTAGGCTTATCTACATATTGTGTCAACAACTAACAAACTCCATCCCATCTAAACGCTTCACTCTAGGGAGATGCCAATCAGTATTTGGGAAATTAAAATCTCCCATCACAACAACCCTGTTATTATTACACCTTTGTAGAATCTGTCTCCCTATCTGCTCCTCAATATCCCTGTTACTATTGAGTGGTCTATAAAAAACATCCAGTAGAGTTATTGACTCCTTCCTATTCCTAAATTCCACCCACAGAGACTCCATAGACAACCCCTCCATGACTTCCTCCTTTTCTGCAGCCGTGACACTATCTCTGATCAACAGTGCCACGCCCCCACCTCTTTTGCCTCCCTCCCTGTCCTTTCTGAAACATCTAAAGCCCGGCACTTGAAGTAGCCATTCCTGTCCCTGAGCCATCCACGTCTCTGTAATGGTCAAAACATCATAGTTCCAAGTACTGATCCACGCTCTGAGCTCATCCGCTTTATTCATAATACTCCTCGCATTAAAATAGACACATGTCAAACCATCGGTCTGAGTGCGTCCCTTCTCTATCACCTGCCTATCCTCCCTTTCACACTGTCTCCAAGCTTCCTCTATTTGTGAGCCAACCTCCCTTTCCTCCATTAGATTAGTTTGGTTCCCACCCCCCAGCAATTCTAGTTTAAACTCTCCCCAAAAGCCTTAGCAAATCTGCCCGCCAGGATATTGGTCTCCCTGGGATTCAAGTGCAACTCGTCCTTTTTGTACAGGTCATGCCTGTCCCAAAAGAAGTCCCAATGATCCAGAACTCTGAATCCCTGCCCCCTGCTCCAATCCCTCAGCCATGCATTTATCCTCCACCTCATTCTATTCCTATACTCACTGTCACATGGCACAGGCAGTAATCCCGAGATTACTACCTTTGAGGTCCTGCTTCTCAACTTCCTTTCGAACTCCTTATAGTCTGTTTTCAGGACCTCCTCCCTCTTCCTACCTATGTCATTGGTACCAATATGTACCACGACCTCTGGCTGTTCTCCTTTCCACTTCAAGATATCATGGACGTGATCAGAAACATCCCAGACCCTGGCACATGGGAGGCAAACTACCATCTGCGTTTCTTTCCTGCATCCACAGAGTCACTTGCCTGACCCCCCTAACTATACAATCCCCTATCACTACTGCCATCCTTCTGAGCCACAGGGCCAGACTCTGTGCCAGATGCATGACCCGTTGCTTCCCCCAGGTAGGCCTTCTCCCCCAACAGTACTCAAGCAGGAATACTTATTGTTAAGGGGGACAGCCACTGGGGTACTCTCTAGCATCTGCCTCTTACCCTTCCCTCTCCTGACTGTTACCCACATATCTGTCTCCCCAGGGCCCAGAGTGACTATCTGCCTATAGCTCGTCTCTGTCACCTCCTCACTCTCCCTGACCAGATGAAGGTCATCAAACTGCATCTCCAGTTCCCTAACGCGGTCCTCAAGGAGCTACAGCTCGACGCACCTGGTGCAGATTTGTATTTGCACTTGCACAGTTTGTGTTCATTGATCCAGTTTATAGTTACTGTTCTACAGATTTGCTAAGTATGCCCACAGGAAAAAGATTCTCAGAGTTGTATGTGCTGACATATATGTACACTGATAATAAATTTTACTTTGAACTTTGAACATTGTAAAGGGGAATGTGATTAATCAGCACAACCACAATCTGATAGGCTGAATGGCATCCTTCTCAATTGTAGTAAGTAACTCAAACATTGTAATTAATTCCAGGAAACATGCACACAATGGATTTGGTATTTGGTTGAAAGGGGGTGTAAATCATTTAAGGGTTTGAAAGTACAATTCAGAAATTTCACGTGTGGTGTCGGAAGCATCAATTGCTGAAGATAATATTGGAAAATATTATGAAGAAGAAGAAGCAATTGAAACATTTTTGCTGAAGATGCAATCCAGCTGGGAGCTTGTCTTTTCATATTTTTGACCTGCAGGAGGGTGCAGTTACAAAAGTATAAACAGGTGATTGCTTAATATCATTCAGCAGAGCATGGTTTTGTTGCAGTTCATTTAAGAACTAACTGCCCTTGAAAAGGTGGCAAGGTTGCTGTGCATAGGCTGGTTTTGGGCTGGCTGGAGTGACAACAGAGAGACTGAGGTGCTGGAACTGCTGGGGTGTTGTGGGGGACATCCTGTGGGAATATTGACCGACGGCCTGTATAGGTCCGGGACGATATTCGTACACGGTCCCTAGCAAACTTTGATAGCATGGCAGGGAGGGAGACTGATGGTGACAGCAACAGCACAGAGTGTGAGTGGGAAGAGGTGGGGAGAGGGACTAACAATAGGAAGGTGAAGGGTTGGAATGGAAAGAAAGGTGGTGGGTCTAGTGTAGGTGGATCGGAAAGTGAGGGAAGAGAAGTTGAGGAGAAGGGCCCGAGGGCAAAATTGCTAAATGTAGTGGTAAGATTTGAGGGGAAGGTGGAGTAGAGAAAATCAATCTGCTTAAGCTAACAAAAATTATCAGAAGGCAAGTAGGGGAAGTGAGCCATCTGAGAATTTTAGGAGATGGAAACCTGCTGATAGGATGTAAAACTGAAGAGCAGATGGAGAAGGCAATGAAGGTGACTACTTTTGGGAAAGTCAAAGTGTCTAGGGTTGTAAAAGTTGGAGCACAAAGGGTCAATGGTTGCAAGGGGGTGATCTCTGGGGTTCCCCTCAGTGTTAATATGAGGAGCTAGTGGAGAACTCGAGGGTGAGGAATAGTTCAGTGAAGAGTGTGAAAAGAATGACAAGGGGAGCAGCGAAAAGGGAGACTGAAACTGTTCTGGTAGAGTTTGAGGATAAGGTGCCTCCAAAGGAGTTATATTTTGGATTTCTAAGATACAGTTTAAGAGAATATATACCAAAACCTACGAGGTGTTTCAATTGCCAGGAGTTTGGGCATGTGGCCAAAGTGTGCAAAGGAAAGAGAAGATGTGCGAGGTGTGGTGGGGAACATGAATATGGAAAATGTGGAGAGGGGTGAGACCAAAGTGCTGTAATTGTGGAGGTAACCATAGTGTAGCATACTGGGGATGTGAAGTGTTGAAAAAAGAGGTGGAGGTGCAGCAGATAAGGGTGAAGGAAAAGGTCTCATATGCTGAGGCAGTCAAGTTGGCAGGATAGAAGAAAATGAATAAGGGAGGGTGTAGCAAAGAGCAAGCGGCAGCTAAAGAAAGGCAAGATAAGAATGTATGGATAGAGAAGAAGAAATTGGTGACCTTTATAGCAGGAGTGGTCAATGCAATGTATGAGATCAAATCTAAAACTGAAAGGATTCAGATTATTGTGAAAGCTGCAGAGCACCATTTGGATATGATAGGATTAAAATGGGAAGAAGTAAACGATGAACTCAGGGTACAGTCAAGTCAAGAGACAGTATGTGTAGGTTGATATTACCAATAATGCTACTTCTTCAATGGAATGCAAGAAGCCTGATTGCTAATGGACAAGATTTCAAGCAGTTTATAGCGAGTAGGAGAGAAAAGCCAGATGTTGTGTGTATCCAGGAGACCTGGTTAAAACCTAATTTAGATTTTGTTTTATATGGTTATGAGGCAGTAAGGCGAGACAGGAGAGGGGGGGAGGAGGAGGATGTGCAACTTATGTAAAGCAAGGTATTCCTTATAGAATGCTAGGTGTAGGAAGTGAACAAGAGTATGTGGTAGTAAAAATATGGGCTGAAAGGAAAGAGTTGGTGATTGTGAATTATTGTAATCCATGCAAAAGACTAGAGTTAAACAAGCTTGAGGAGATAGAAGGGCAGAATAGTAGTAACGTAGTTTGGTGTGGTGATTTTAATGGACATAATGTATTATGGGGGAGTGACAGAACAGACATCAATGGCCAGGTAATAGAGGAGTTGCTAGATGAGAAGAATTTAGTGTGCCTAAATGATGGCAGTAGTACTAGAATTGATGTTAACACAAGTAAAGAATCTGTGCTTGATCTTACATTAGTATCAAACTCCATTGTATCAGTGTGTGATTGGTTAGTGTACCAAGAAGGAACTGTAGGGAGTGATCATTACCCAATCTGGTGCAAGATAGATATTTCTGCCTCATTGGTCACAGAGAATACAGGTGGGAAATGGATCCTTGAGAAAGTCAATTCGGAGAAATTTCTGTAAAAAAGTGATAGATATCTAAGTCAGGTCAGTGATGGAATGGACATAGAAACACTTGACAGCACATTAAAACAAGGTATAATATCAGCTGCTTTAGAATCCATTCCTAAAAGTAAAGGAAGAATAAAGAAGAGAATAATACCATGGTGGGACGATAATTGTAAGGAAGCAGTGAGAAATAGAAATAAGGCATTTAAACTGGTTAAAAGAACTCCTAACTTCCAACATATGATTCAGTACAAACAAGCTCAGGCAGTAGTAAGGAGGACAATAAGACATGCTAAAAGGACACACCGGAGAAAGTATTGTGATTCAATCGGAAACACAACTCAAGTAAGAGAGGTGTGGGGGGGGGGGTGATAAAAAGGATGGGAGGGGACAGGAGAGAGTGGAGGTACCCAGTTCTGGTTGATGGAAATGTGACAAATAAGGAAAATAAATAAGGAAAAGGCAAAGTTGTCGGCAACACTTTTGTTATGGTACATAATTCCGATAATTTGTCTGAGAAGGGAAGAAGAGGTAGAGAGAGAACAAAAGCTGAAAATATGGAGGCTTTATGTAGGAAAACTAACCTTGACGGTGTGCAAGATGTCTCTTTCAGCATGGAAGAATTAAGAAAGGTACTAGATAAAACAGGAAAGACTGCGCCAGGTAAAGGTGAAATATGTTATAGTATGATCAAACACTGTAGGTACATTAATGTAGGTACATTAACAACATTTGAAAGGTATTTGGACATGTACCTGGAGAACAAAAATTTATTGAAGAATAAAGGCCAAACATGGCAAATGGGATTTGCTTCGATGGGAATTTTGATCGGCATGGATGAGGTGGGCCAATGGGCCTGTTTCCATGCTGTGTTACTCTGTGACTTGAGTGAAGGAAGTCTGGAGAAACTACTGCCTCTGTATAACAAAGTCTGGGATGAAGGGAGAGTACCAGGGAGCTGGAAAGAGGTAATAATTATTCCAATAAGGAAACCTGGGATAGATGCCAGCAGGCCAGGAAACTACAGGCCAATTGCCTTGACGTCACATGTATGTAAACTTATGGAACGTATGATAAATGAGAGGGTAGTATACTTCTCGGAAAGTAGAGGTATGGTGGCTACGTATCAAAGTGGATTCAGGAAAGGAAGGAGTACTCTGGATCCAGTTTGTGTCTAGAGGATGAAATAAGAAAAGCTCAAGTAAATAAAGAGACAGTGGTTGCAGTTTTTTTGATGTTGAGAAAGCTTATGATATGTTATGGAAAGAGGGGCTCCTAATCAAGCTACATTTAATGGGAATCAGGGGGAGGGGGATGTTCAATTGGGTTGAGGATTTTTTAAATCGGAGTACTATTCAGGTGAAGATAGGATCAGAGCTATCAAGCCAGTATGTTGTAGAAAACGGGACGCCTCAGGGGAGTGTAGTGAGTCCAACGTTATTCTCCATTTTGATAAATGATATATTCGTAAATATTCCAACGGAAGTGGGGAGGTCATTGTTTGCAGATGACGGGGCTTTGTGGAAAAGAGGGAGAAATATTGAACATATAGTTATAAAAATGCAAGATGGAATTAATCAAGTTGAAGAGTGGGGGACAAAGTGGGGTATTAAATTTTCAGTGGAGAAGACAAAAGTCATGTTCTTTCCAAGGAAAAAGCCCAAGGGACTTAATTTGAATCTGTATGGAAGTAACCTGGAGAGAGTTGAAAGTTTTCGGTTTTTGGGAGTGCACTTTGACTTGAGATTAACATGGAAACAACATGTTAGATATGTAGTTAGTAAATGTAACAATGTGATAAATTTCATGAGGTGTCTTGCTGGATTGGAAAGGGGTGCTGATTTTGCATCACTGAAGTATATTTATGTAGCATTAATAAGATCAAGATTAGACTATGGAAGTATTGTATATGGGTCAGCAGCAAAATCTGTGCTAGCAGAACTGGATATCGTGCAAGCTCGGGCTCTAAGGGTGTGCTTGGGAGCCTTTAGAACTTCCCCAGTGTGGGCACTCCAAGCTGAAGCAAACAAAATGCCATTGGGGAGATACAGCGTAAACAGCTGGAGGCCAATTACTGGATTAATTTAAGGGGGTATGGTGATAGCCATCCTACAAAAAAGGTGTTGCAGACATACTGGGAGAAGGAGAGGACACAAAAAAAAAGTTCTGACTGGACAGGAGAGCAAACAGCAAAAGATATGGGTGTATACGATAAAGAGTTTTGTCCAAGTGTGGTGTGGCCTGTCAGACCTTTCTGGGTATTAGAAAATCCCTCTGTAGATTTGGCATTGCTTAAGATTAAGCACAGTAATAAGACAGCTGATATACTCAGTGAATATCATAGTTATAGGGAATGTAAATATAAAGACATACAGATTTTTGCGGATGGATCAAAGGATCCAAAAACAGGTGCAACAGGGTCTGCAATTGTTGTGCCAAGTTATCAAGTGGAAATTAGCAAGAGAACACCTGATTGCTTGAGTGTATATGCAGTTGAAATGTTTGCCATATTGTTAGCACTAGAATGGAGAGAGCAAGTTGATTGTAATAATATTGTGATATGTAGCAATTCTGTATCGGCCATTGCAAGAATTAAAGCGGGTACAGCTAGAGGTCACCAGGATCTGCTTTATGAAATCCTGTTTGCAAGTTCAAGACTGGCTAGACAAGGCAAAAATATCGCATTCATGTGGGTTCCAGCACATTCGGGTATTATGGGGAATGAGATCGGAGATAAGCCGGCAAAAGCAGCAGTCAAAAAAGGATCTATAGAGATCAATATTAAACTATCAAAATCAGAGGGGAAGAGCATAGTGTGGAGAAGGATAAGTCAACAGTGGCAGCAACATTGGGATAGAGCAATAAAAGGAAGACATTCCATTCAGAACAGAGTAGATATGGGAAGAAGTAGGGGAGTAAAGCGGAAGGAGCAAGTAATTATAAGTCGGCTAAGAAGGGTGACAGGACTGGAGAGACGGCTTTAAAGTGAATGGGTAATGAGGGACAATAAATTCCGAAGATGGCAGTAATAGACCTGTTAGCTTGACATCGATGGTTGGGAAGTTGTTGGAGTCGATTGTCAAGGATGAGGTTACAGAGTACCTGGAGGCATATGACAAGATAGGCAGAACTCAGCATGGATTCCTTAAAGGAAAATCCTGCCTGACAAACCTATTACAATTTTTTGAGGAAATTACCAGTAGGCTAGACAAGGGAGATGCAATGGACGTTGTGTATTTGGATTTTCAGAAGGCCTTTGACAAGATGCCACACAAGAGGCTGCTTAACAAGATAAGAGCCCATGGAATTACAGGAAAGTTACATATGTGGATAGAGCGTTGGCTGATTGGCAGGAAACAGAGAGTGTGAATAAAGGGATCCTATTCTGGTTGGCTGCCGGTTACCAGTAGTGTTCCACAGGGGTCCGTGTTGGGGCTGCTTCTTTTTACATTGTACATCAACGATTTGGATTATGGAATAGATGGCTTTGTGGCTAAGTTTGCTGACGATGCGAAGATAGGTGGAGGGGCCGGTAGTGCTGAGGAAACGGAGAGTCTGCAGAGAGACTTGGATAGATTGGAAGAATGGGCAAAGACGTGGCAAATGAAGTACATTGTTGGAAAGTGTATGGTTATGCGCTTTGGCAGAAGTAATAAACGGGCAGACTATTATTTAAATGGAGAAAAAATTCAAAGTTCTGAGATTCAACGGGACTTGGGAGTCCTCATACAGGATACCCTTAAGGTTAACCTCCAGGTTGAGTCGGTAGTGAAGAAGGCGAATGCAATGTTGGCATTCATTTCTAGAGGAATAGAGTATAGGAGCAGGGGTGTGATGTTGAGGCTCTATAAGGCGCTGGTGAGACCTCACTTGGAGTACTGTGGGCAGTTTTGGTCTCCTTATTTAAGAAAGGATGTGCTGACGTTGGAGAGGGTACAGAGAAGATTCACTAGAACGATTCCGGGAATGAGAGGGTTAACATATGAGGAACATTTGTCTGCTCTTGGACTGTATTCTTTGGAGTTTAGAAGAATGAGGGGAGACTTTATAGAAACATTTCGAATGTTGAAAGGCATGGACAGAGTGGACATGGCAAAGTTGTTTCCCATGATGGGGGAGTCTAGTACGAGAGGGCATGACTTAAGGATTGAAGGGTGCCCATTCAGAACAGAAATGCGAAGAAATTTTTTAGTCAGAGGGTGGTGAATCTATGGAATTTGTTGCCATGGGCAGCAGTGGAGGCCAAGTCATTGGGTGTATTTAAGGCAGAGATTGATAGGTATCTGAGTTGCCAGGGCATCAAAGGTTATGGTGAGAAGGCGGGGGAGTGGGACTAAATGGGAGAATGGATCAGCTCATGATAAAATGGCGGAGCAGACTCGATGGGCTGAATGGCTGACTTCTGCTCCTTTGTCTTATGGTCTTAATGCAACAGTGTGGATGCCAACTGCCGTAAAAATTCAAGGAAGAAGAAGAAGAGGTGGCAATGAGCCTATTGCAGTCCAGCTAGTGAAGTGCTCACACAATGCAGTTGGTGGGCGAGTTCCAGGGTTTAGATGAAGAACAATGTTATATTTCCAAGTGGGGATGGTGTGTGACTTTGAGGGGAAATGGCATGTTTGGAGTTCTCCTGTTTCTGCTAAATATGTCCTTCTAGAACATCGAACATAGAACAGTGCAACACAGGAACTTTGGCCCATGATGCTGTGTCAAACTAATGAAGCTAATGGCATTTAATTAAACAAATTCTAGGTGATGGAGGTTGTGAGTTTGGGAAATGCTGCTGGGAAGTGACTTGGTGAGTAATAACCATGCATTTTGTAGATGGCAGGCACCTGCAGTGGTGGACATAATTAAGGCTGTAATCATGCAGGCTGTTTGGTGCTGTGTGGAGCTTCCTGAGAGTTGATAGAGCTGAACTCATCTGGGCAAATGAAGAATATTCCATCACAATTCTATCTAGTGCCTTGCAGATATTGGAAAGGCTCTGTGGGATCAGAAGATGAGTTCTTGCCTTAAGTTATTCAAGGTCTGACTTGCTCAGTAAGCTAGAAAATGTATTGATCACGTCAGTGTAGAACCCTAAGGCAATCACAATAGGATACTCAATGATGGCAATGACATTCATAGAGTTTCGTTCTCACAAAACAAAAAAACAAAAATAGGTCCTTCCTTTGTAAATAGGGTTTACAGAGTTATGCCGTGAGATTCCCACTGGAATATTTTATGTCACAATTAAAGAAGGTAAGTATTCGATCAGTGTGATCACGTTTGCTTTTGTGTGCTGGGGCAGCAGGCTGAGGGTAGCAGACACCAACAGAATCAACAAACTCATTCGTAAGGCCAGTGATGTTGTGGGGATGGAACTGAACTCTCTGACGGTGGTGTCTGAAAAGAGGATGCTGTCCAAGTTGCATGCCACCTTAGACAATGTCTCCCATCCACTACATAATGTACTGGGTGGGCACAGGAGTACATTCAGCCAGAGACTCATTCCACTGAGATGCAGCACAGAGCGTCATAGGAAGTCATTCCTGCCAGTGGCTATCAAACTTTACAACTCCTCCCTTGGAGGGTCAGACACCCTGAGCCAATAGGCTGGTCCTGGACTTATTTCCTGGCATAATTTACATATTACTATTTAACTATTTATGGTTTTATTACTATTTAATTACTTATGGTGCAACTGTAACGAAAACCAATTTCCCCTGGGATCAATAAAGTATGACTATGACTATGACTATTCCATACACTTTCTTAACTAACTATGTTGCTGCCTTCGGAAATCCTTGGACGTGCATGCAAAGAACCTTCTGTCCTTCAGTGTTTCCATTCCTTGTGTATTCCTAACTTTATTTAACCTACGTTCAGTTCATACTGATTAAGATTAAACTCCATCTGCCATTGCTCTGCCCAACTTACTAGCTGATAGATATTTTACTGTGGTCTGAGATTATCATCTCCACGATCCATAACATCATCAATTTTTGATGTCATCTGCAAAATTACTAATTATACGTCCTACACTGGCATCTCAGTCAGGAAAGTAAAACAAGCAATAAGGAGCTCAGAACTAAACTGTATGGCAACCCATGAGACACAGGCTTACAGTCACAAAAACAACTATCCACTATGACTTTGTCTCCTAATACCAAGCAAACTCTGGATTGCATGAGCTCTAGCCACTTGAATGTGAGTCCTTACCATAGACCTTAACAAAGTCCATCAGCAGCACTGCCCTCATCTATAAGATCAGGATTGTCTTTGAAAAACATAATTAGATTAGTCAGACAGGATCTCCTTAGAAAGCCATGATGACTATCTTTCATCTATCCCTGAAGAGAAATAGACATTAACATTTTGGTTTGAGTCCCATCATCTGGACTGAAAGATAGAGGGAAGATAGACGGTGTAAAGTGATGAGGGGCAAGAACTGGCAGGTGACGGATTAATTCAAGTGAGAAGGGGCGAAGGACAGATGAAGGAGGGGGAGAGTAGGAAAAGAGTTAAAGGCTGGGTGGGGGGGCGGGGTTTGATGTGGAGGTGACAAAGAGCTGAAGATTTTGGAATCTGATAGGAGAGGTAGGTAGAGAGTGGAATCAAATGAGAGAGTTGGGGAAAGCAGATAGGAACAGTGGGAGAGGCGAACCAGCAGGCAGTGTGTATGAGTGACGGGTAGATCAAGCAGGTCAAGGAGGGAAAAGAAACGGGGTAATTGAACATTGAATTCTCCAACTGCTTGTCTTTATCCTTTTTCCATTCCTGATATACTTAGTCCCTCCATTTCCAACCCAGACCTTCATTCCCTTCACAAATATACTTGTTCAAATGACAAGAAACTTAACTTTGACTTTGATTGTCCATTCCCCCACCCCCAAGTGTTGCCTGACTCCTCAGGTTTCTCCAGAATTTTGTGTGCTGTACAGATTGCAGTATCTGCCGCCTCTTTTGGCTCGACATGAGTCGCTGCCTTTCTAAATGTACATTAATCCTGTTCCTTCGAAATGACATAATACTCCATTGCCTGTTATTACCAACTGTTCTTCTTGAAAAAGGAACAACATTTGTAGTTCTCCAGTTCTCTGGAACCTCAGCAGTGGTCAGTAAAGATAAGCCTGGTAAATTGATGTAGTACTGTCACATGGTGACAGTATATCATGGTGTAAAACAAACAATCAGATAATCACCAACACTTGGTTTGAACAACATCCTAGAAGGAAATGGACATGGAGAAGCCTAGATGGGAACAACAAAAATCAAATTGACTACGTAACAATCAATAACAGATTCAAAAACTTGATAACTCAATCTAAAAGCTACCCTGGAGCAGACTGTGGAAGCGACCACATACCAGTCATTTGCAAAATTAAAATAAAGATGAGAAAATTAAAGGAACCAAAAAGATCAGAACCACTGGATTATCAACAACTACAAAACAACCCTCATCTGAAAACAGAATACACAATGAAGGTGAAAAACCGTTTTCAATTGCTGCGGGATGAAGGAGGCAAATCTTCCTGGGACATACTGAAGGAATCCATGGTTGTAGCTGCAAAAGAAACCATCCCACGAAAAGACCGGAAAAGTAGGAAGAAATGGATAACTGAAGATATTACACAATTGATGCAACAAAAACAGACCATCAAACTAAGAGACAGCGAAGAATACAAACCACTTGATAAGACAATTAAAAGAAAATGCAGAGAAGCTAAAGACAGATGGCTAAGTGAGAAATGCTCAGAGATAGAAATGCTACAAACCCATAACCCTGGAAGAAAGTTGGTGCACAATAAGATTAAAGAACTAACGGGGAAATTACCTTGCTCAGCAAGTGGATGCATCAAGGCAAGAGATGGCAGCTTAATTATGAGCAAAGAGGAAATCTTAAACAGATGTACAGAATACATAAAAGAACTTTTTGAAGACCAAAGAGGAGAAAAACCAAACATAAAGAAGAATCTTGAAGGACCTAGCATTCTAAAATCAGAAATCGAGCAGCCATAAATAAAACAAAACATAACAGAGCAACTGGTCCAGACAACATCGCTGTTGAAATGATACTGGCCTTAGAAGATTTTGGAATAGAGAAAATAACAGAAATAGCAAATGAAATCTATGATCATGGGGAGATACCTGGTGATTTAAGTGAATCAGTGATCATCACACTTCCAAAGAAAGAGGGAGCAACAGAATGTGAGTTACATCGTACAATAAGCCTGATGAGCCACGTGGCAAAAATTATTCTCAGAGTAATCATGATGAGAGCAAGACGCTGTATAAAACCAGAAATCAGTAAAGAACAATGCGGCTTTGTGGAAAACACTGGAACCAGAAATGCAATTTTCATGCTACGGATGATCTGTGAACGAGCCATCCAGGTACAAAAAGACATTTACCTATGTTTCATTGACCATACAGAAGCTTTTGACACTGTCAGACAGCAAGATCTTCTAGAAATGCTTCAAGATCTTGACATAGATGGGAAAGATATACATTTCTTAAGAAACTTATACTGGGACCAGACAGCATTATCAGAATAGAAGGAGAAGTGAGTGAGTATGTGAATATCATGAGAGGCAAGGTTGTGTGTTTTCGCCAGACTTATTCAACCTGTATAGTGAAAATATCTTGAGAAGTATCAAAGGCATCAAAGGATTCACAATTGGAGGCCATAATATAAATAACATCAGATATGCTGATGACATCGTACTAATAGCTGACTCAGAAACAAAACTTCAAGAACTACTCACTATAGTGGCAGCAGAAAGTAATCACAGAGGCCTCTCAATCAACACCAAGAAGACAGAAAGCATAGTCATCTCCAGAAAGACAAACGTCCCACAATGTGTGATCAAGATCAGAAATACAAACATCAAACAAGCCAACAAATTCAGATATCTTGGCAGCCTAATAACAAGTAATGGCAGGTGCGACACAAATATCAAATACAAAACAGCAATGGTGAAAGAAGCTTTCTAAAAAATGAAGACCATATTAACAGACAGAAAGATGAGCATGTACACTAAAAACAGAATACTGCAGTGCTACATTTATTCTATCCTGACTTATGGAAGTGAATGCTGGACCATTTCTCCAGCAATGGAAAAGAGACTAGAAGCAGCTGAATTATGGTTCTACAGGAGAATGTTAAAAATATCATGGACCACACACACATCAAACGAAGAAGTTCTCAGAAGAGCCCAAGCAGTTCGATCACTCATACCAACAATAAGAGAAAGACAACTCAGATTCCTAGGACACATCATGCAGAAAGATGAACTAGAAAAACTCATACTCTCTGGGAAGATTGAGGGGAGCAAACATAGAGGAAGACCTCGGCTTATGTACATCAAAAGCATAGCCAGGTGGCTACACATCGAGGAAATGGAAGTCATCCAAAAAACGAAGGATAGATCTATATGAAAAACCATGGTCACCAAGTCCGCATCGGATATGGTACCTAGACAGACAGACAGACTGTCACATGTACTGAGGTACAGTGAAAATCTTTGTTTTGCATGCCATCCATACAGATCATTTCACCACATCAGTATGTTGGATAGTAGAAGGAAAACAATAACAGAATGTAGGTAGAGTTACAATTACAAAGGAAGCCACGTGCAGGCAGACAATAGGCACGAGGCCATGACCAGATAGATTGTGAGGTCAAGAAGACAAAAAAATCTGCAGATTCCAGAAATCCAAGCAACACACACAAAGTGCTGAAGGAACCCAGCAGGCCTGGCATCATCTATGGGAAAGAGTACAGTCAATGTTTCAGATCTAGACCCTTCAGCAGGACTTGGTCTGGCTGAGTCCTGATGAAAGGTCTTGGCCCAAAATGTTGACTGTTTACTCTTTTCCATAGATGCTGCCTGGCCTGCTGAGTTCCTTCAGCACTTTGTGTGTGTTATAAGATAAGTCCATCTTATTATACTAGGGAGCTGTTCAATAGTCCTATAACAGCTGCCTCGACGCTGTCCTCCGGCCTGATGGTATATGCTTTCAGCCTTTTGTATCTTCTGCCTGATGAGGTGCGGGAGAAGAGAGAATATTCTGGGTGGGTGGGGTTTTTGATTATGCTGGCTGCTTTACTGAGGCAGTAAGAAGTATAGACAGAACCATACCAAGCCGTGAAGCATCTGGATGTAGTTTTTTCTGTGGTGTATTTACAACAACTGATGAGGTTCAAAGGGACCATGCCGAATTTCCTTAGCCTCCCGAAGAAATATGCTTTGTCAAAGCCCCAGCTACTTCCAGCATTTCATCCCTCGCAGGTCAGCATACCTGGCATACACCAGGCTTCATTTAAACAATTGTTAAGTCTGGAGGGAGGTGTTTCCTTTGTCAATGAGTTATTGCCTCAGAATAACTGAAGCTAAGCAAGTACTGGGTTTCTAAATTCTGAGGTTTCAATAGTGATCAAAACTGAAGACTGGGGTTAGTGAAAATATTTCTTTGTGCCTACTCCTTGTCAACACCTGGAATTGTCACAAGTTGTCATTACACAGTACCTGTGGGATTGCACTGTTAGAGTGAATTTTGGGTTTAGGACATATACATTTAACAATCGACATTGGCTACCAGTGTTCACATCTGAAAATGTGTTGTGCATTTAATTTGGAGTGCAGTCTTATCAATGGGTTCCTAAAAGCTGTGAGTCCCAGTCCAGACAATGCTGATTAAAATTCATTTTGGTGTCTGTGGTGTGGATGTGAATCAGGAGGTGTGGAGGTTGTATGTAGTTTCAAGAAAGCATTGTTCATACATTGTAAATATGGAATTGTCCTTTGATGTTGGTTACATAAAATATGGAGCCCCACACTGGGTCAGCAGACCCATATGATGCCTGCTGTACCTTGTTTTGTTGAATAAAGAAGCTGCTTTGTATCTACCAGTAATTTTCTCTGGCAATTTCATTCACACAACAACAGTACGGTGCCCAGATACTATATATCCTCAAATATTTCACTTGCCCTGACAAACTTTGGCCAAACCTTAATTGATATCATTATATATTTAATGGATACATTTGCAAATTAAAAATTAAAATGAGTATGAGCAAATAATTTAAGTCCAAAATTCCTATTATCCAATTATTCCAATTATCTTTGATCATTTAGATCAGGGGCTCCCAACCAGTTAACGGTAGAGGTCCATGGCATGGCAGAGGTCCTGATTTAGATGACTTTCAGTGTTTTTTCTGTCATTCCTGTATATAACACTTCTGAAATATTGATTCACCTGAAGAAATTGTGTAAAGACTGTTGTGGTGCAGTGACTTATGAGCTGTTGATTTTTTTGTGCAGTATAGCTCCAGAGGCTTTATGACAGTTAAACAGAAAACTGCTATCAAAGTAATATCTTATTTAAAAAGATGAATCAAGCAGCTGTTTCACAACACAGTGATCACTCTGATGTCCTTCAAACAAAAGATGAGAAAGGGGACGATGCATTGGAGTGAAATGCTGTTCTTCAGTTGCTCAGCGTCTCTTGTTGTTTTAGGATTATAGGTAAAAACAGGCTGTGATTTTCATGATGTTTGAATAATTTGAGGGAGATTGAAACATGTCAATAATGTGAACAGCCTAAATTACTTTATGACAAGCAAATTGGTCAATTGCTACAATTTCCAGTTTTGCCTTTACTGTCTATTATAAACAGTGATGAGTTTGTCTATTTACAGTTTAAAGCCATGCAAAAATAGTGGAAGTTCACAACAGCTCAGAAGCTGGTCACCAACACCCTGCCTCTTCAGAACACATGTGCTCAACTGGAAGTATCTGAGATATTTCCACTCCAATGCATATGTTGTCAGGAGTGGTGAGAAAAAGAAAGGGACAGTAACTTTTATTTCTGGCTTGGGTGATTGAGGGCCCATATGATCATAGATGCAGACACTGACTATTTAGGCTGCAGGGTCTCTGTCTGCACTGAACTATATGTATAGATTTCGGAGAGTATATGTATCCATATGAGATACATATGAAATATGTATGTATGCTTCCTCAGCTTACATAATCTTCTCACTGACTGAAAAGAGAGGTTGTCATCAGGATCAGCTTGTTCTTTGATGCCCAGCAATAATGTATATTGTAATGTTTGGGGTAACGCCAGGAATGGAGGTCCATCTGGTGCCCTCACGTGAGTCACTCTCCCCAATGAACACTTAGTGAGAAAGTCAGACCATAACCTGCTAGATACGTTGCTACAGACTGCCATTAATTTAAGGCTAGACTTAGTAATGGATAGAAAGGGGTGGATGAGCCCCACAAGTGAATTGTTGCTTCGTTTGTCCTTGGTGGTTCAGTTGATAAAAGTCTGGCAGAATTTTGAAAAGTTCTTTGGAGCATTGGAAACTGACAGCAGAAAATTTCCACTCTATAGCTTTCCTGAATACTGCACCGGACTCTAGCGGTCGTGGCCCTCTGTTGAATCTCTGCCACTTGTTCTTGCCAGCTCCAGGAACATCAACCACCCAATCCCTTTCAGCCTTCTGCAGGTTGTGCCACTGCCCAGCCACGTGGTTCATCTATAGGATGCTATTTGTCATTGGATTATCCAATCACATGACATTTATTGACATCCACAAACCCATTAAAGGATTCAGCAAGTTTTCCTTTATTAAGAAATTAAGAAGCGTACAAGATGATGAGAGACTTTGATTGTGTGGATAGTCAGGGGCTTTTTCCCAGGGCTGAAATGACTAGCACGAGAGGACACAGCTTTAAGATGCTTGGGAGTAGATACAGAGGAGATATCAGGAGTAAGTTTTTGTACACGGAGATTGGTGAGTGCGTGGAATGGGCTGCTGGCGACGGTGGTGGAGGTGGATAAGATGGGGTCTTTTAAGAGACTCCTGGGTAGGTACATAGAGCTTAGAAAAACGGAGAGCTACGGGTAACCCTAGGCAATTTCTAAGGTAAGGACATGTTCACCTCAGCTTTATGGGCTGAAGGGCCTGTACTATGCTGTAGGTTTTCTATGTCTCTTTGTTTCTATTACTGGAAGCCTTACATTCCAAGTTAATCTGAGACTTCCTAGGCATCTCTGTGCAACACTGAAAGAGTGCTGCAGAATTAGATGAGACACCAAGCTCAGAAGCATGTTGAACTGTAGATTGCAAGACTTGTTAGATAGGCTGGTTCAATAGACAGACAAGAGGCAGGTGAATTTTAAGGGAAGCTCCTCCCCTCTTCTTCCTTTCTTTTTCCTACTCTTTCTTTTCCCCTCTTTGGTCTCTCACCTCTTCTCGCCTGCCTATAGCCTCCCCCTGGGTCCCCTCTCCTTCTTTCCCCTATGGTCCACTCTCTTCTCCTATCAGATTCTTCCCTCTCCAATCCGTTATCCTTCCTGTCCACCTCGCTTCACCTATCACCTTCTATCTACCCTCCTTCCCCTCCCCACACCTTTTTATTCTGGCATAGGACTTTAACAGTGAACAGTAGTGGAGTGTTATAGAATGGAGGTACCTTCGATTGCAAATACATGGTTCCCTGAAAATGGCTTCACAGGTAGACAGTGTGGTAAGGAATGCTTTTGGTTTGCTGGTCCTCCTCAGTAAGTACTGATATTCTCTCAGCCAGTTCGGTGCTGAGTACAGAAGCAGGTCATGTTGCAATTGTATGGAATGCTGGTGAGGCCACATATTGTGCTCCGTTTTGGTTACTCTGACAGAGGAAATATATTATTAAACTGGAAAGAGTACAGGAAAAAATTACAAGGATGTTGCCTGTTCTTGAGGGACTGAGTTATAGGGAGAGGTTGGATGGCTAGAACTTTATTCCATGGAGTGCAGGTGAATGAGAGATGATCTTACAAATGTGTACAAAATTATGAGTGTATAGATAGGACGAATACACTCAGCCTTTTTCAGTGTTGGGGAATGAGGAAGCAGAAGATACAGGTTTAAGGTGAGAGGAGAAAGATTTAATTTGAACTTGAGAGGCAACTTCTTTATACAAAGGGTAGTATGTATGTGGATTGAGCGGCCAAAGTAGAGGCAGGTCCAATAACAACTTCTAAAGGAGAGTTATTGAAAAGGGTTAGAAGGCTATGGGCCAAATGCTGGCAAATAGGACTGGCTTGAACTCTATGTCTCTGGAGGAAGCTGGTCAAGTGGGTGAGATTGCTAGCGAAGACATCAGGAATGTTTTCCTTTAGTAGCAAAGGCATGAAATAAAAGAGCTGGTTAATAAGGGACAAACCCATTGCCTGCCTGTTTCTGCTCCAGTGAACTCATGTCTACGTACCCCGACTCTATTTCCTCCCCCCTTGGTTCGGTCCCTTCCCACTTACATCTATAACTGATCCTTTCAATCATGTTCAGTTCCATGACCCTGATCACTTCATTTTTGCTATAAATCAAAATCAGGTTTAATATCATCTGCAACTGTCATGAAATTTGTTAACTTTGTGGCAGCAGTACAATGCAAAACAAAATAATATGGGAAAAAGTTGTAAATTATAGTATATATAAATATTAGTATATATTAGTTATTATATTAATATATATATATATTAGTTACATTAAATAAGTAGTGCAAAAACAGAAATTAAAAAGTAGTGAGGTGTTGTTCATGGGATCAATGTCCATTTAGGAATCAGATGGCAGAGGGGAAGAAGCTGTTCCTGAATTGCTGAGTGTGTGCCTTCAGACTCCTGTACCTCCTTCCTGATGGTAACAGTGAGAAGAGGGCATGACCCGGGTGGTGCAGGATTCTTAATAACAGACGCTGCCTTTTTGAGGCACCTTTCCTTGAAAATATCTTGGATACTACAGGGGCTAGTACACATAATGAAGTGCACTAATCTTACACCTCTCTGCAGCTGATTTTGATCCTGTGCAGTATTCCCCTCATACCAGACAGTGATGCAGCCAGTGATGAAAGCCCAGTCCCTATGTCTACACTGCCACTTCTCATCAGGAGGCCTTAAAGTTCTCTGTTTCTCTCTGGAGAACAGACTTAAATAATTCCCCTCCACCACCACCCTCTTCCATCTGGCAGAACCGATTCTCACCCTCAAACGTTTCTCTTTTGGCTTCTTCCACTTTCTGCATCCGCACCTGCTTGGGACCCAGCTCTGCCTACCTTTTTAATGTCTAAATTCCAAGCTGACACCGCCAGCACTCCTCAACTCTTTCTATGAACACACATCAAAGTTGCTAGTGAACGCAGTAGGCTGGGCAGCATCTCTAGGAAAAGGTACAGTCGACGTTTTGGGCTAAGACCCTTCGTCAGGACAGATTTGCAGATTTCCTTGTGTCAACTCTTTCTATGCTGTATTGACAACCACATGGTACTGCTTCTTGCACCCATGCTGAACTCATCAATTTTATCGCTTTGCCTGCCCTCAAATTCATTTGGTTCATCTCTGACAGCTCTCTCCCCTTTCTCGATCTCTGGAGACAGACCATCTTGTGACACTTTTTACAAATCTACTGTCTCTCACAGTTATCTTGATTATGCCTCTTCCCACCCTGTCACCTGTAAAAATGTCTTTCCCTTTTCTCAAGTTCCTACATCTCTGCCACATTAGGATGAGGCTTTCCATTCTAGAACAAGTTCAAGTGTAATAGTCATTCAAACATACATGAATACCCATGAACACAGTCAAACAAAACAATGTTAGTCCTGAGCCAAGATTCAAAACACAGAACCAAGTCACAGACAGCACAAGGCATATATACAACATATAAGATAGCAAGCTCAGATAAGATATCAGTAAAATACAGTCACACAGAAAAAAAACTATAGTCCAAGACCCTGAGTCCATGAATGGTGCAATAGTCTGCGGTGGAAGACAATATAGCTTGTCTTCTGCCAAGTGACCACTGGGGGGCAGCACCAATACCAGCATGGATGCTGTGTCACACTGCCTCTGACATGTCTGTCTCTCCTGAGCAGCTGTAAACGGCTGATGCAGCGGTCTGAGGCACGCTCCTCACTCGGACCAAGGCCACGCAGCTCCCCTGCTGTACGCCAAAAAAACAGTGCATCAGACTTGCAGCACTCCACATTGCCAATGTCCAACAGAGCCTTACGATCACAAGAACAGTGACCAAGATGATGACTCACTGTCATCCCTCACACACCGATACCTCTGACACCTCTCTGATGCAGGCCGGAGCAAATCCAGACCAAGTCCAGCTCCTTCAGTTTCTCTGCCAACAGGCAACTCCCTCATGGAAACAACAGGAATTCTGCAGATGCTAGAAATTCAAGCAACACACATCAAAGTTGCTGGTGAACGCAGCAGGCCAGGCAGCATCTGTAGGAAGAGGTACAGTCGACGTTTCAGGCCGAGACCCTTCGTCAGGACTAACTGAAGGAAGAGTTAGTAAGGGATTTGAAAGTTGGAAGGGGAGGGGGAGATCCAAAATGATAGGAGAAGACAGGAGGGGGAGGGACGGAGCCAAGAGCTGGACAGGTGATTGGCAAAAGGGGATACGAGAGGATCATGGGACAGGAGGTCCGGGAAGAAAGACGGGGGGGGGGACCCAGAGGATGGGCAAGGGGTATATTCAGAGGGACAGAGGGAGAAAAAGGAGAGTGAGAGAAAGAATGTGTGTATAAAACTAAGTAACGGATGGGGTATGAGGGGGAGGTGGGGCATTAGCGGAAGTTAGAGAAGTCGATGTTCATGCCATCAGGTTGGAGGCTACCTAGACGGAATATAAGGTGTTGTTCCTCCAACCTGAGTGTGGCTTCATCTTTACAGTAGAGGAGGCCGTGGATAGACATGTCAGAATGGGAATGGGATGTGGAATTAAAATGTGTGGCCACTGGGAGATCCTGCTTTCTCTGGCGGACAGAGCGTAGATGTTCAGCAAAGCAGTCTCCCAGTCTGCGTCGGGTCTCGCCAATATATAAAAGGCCACATCGGGAGCACTTGATGGGGCAGGCCTGCAGTACTTTAAATTCTTCATGTTCAGCTAGGTCTCACAATTGTAAATCTGAGATTGCCTCCTTTTTCAAAGAATAGGGTTTTCCTTCCACCAGCATCAGTGCTGCTCTCACCTGCATCTTCAATCCCACAGATCTGCCCTCACCCCATCTTTCCACTGCCATAACAGTGATAGGGTTCCTCCTGTCCTTACCCTCCTGACGAGCCTCTACATCCAGCACATCATCCTCCGTAACTTCTGACATCTATAATGGGATCCTATCACTAAACATTCCCTTCCCTGGCCCCCCCATCCATTCTCCATTCTCCATGGGGATCATTCTCTACATGACTTCCTGGTCCTCTCATCTCTCCCCACTGCACTTCTTCCTGGCACTTATCTCAGGTTCTACACCTGCCCCTCCATCTCCTCCCTCACTACAATTCAAGACCGCAAACAATCCTTCCAGGTGAAGCTGACAGTTCACCTGTGTGTCTGTTGGTCTCATCTGTTGTATCCAGAGCTCCTGGTGTGTCCTCCTCTACACTGATGAGAACTGACGTAGATTAGGGGACCACTTTGTTGAGCATTTTCTCTTCATCCGCCATGAAAGATGAGATTTTCTGGTGGCCAGCCCTTTCAATTCAATTTCCTATTCCATTCTGACATGGCCTCTTCTACTGCCACCATGAGGCCAAACCCAAGTTAGAGGAGTAACACCTCATAATCTGCCTATGTAGCCTCCAACCTGAAGGCATGAACATCAACTTCTCTACTTCAGGTAATTTCACCACCCCCTGCTTTCTTTTCTCATGCTCCATTCTGGTTCCCCTTTCACCCTTTCTCTTCTCATCTGCCCATCAACTCCACTGGGTTCGCCTCCTCTTTCCCTTTCTTCCATGGTCCACTGTCCACTCGATTCCTTCTTCTTCCACCCTTTACCTCTTCTACTCATCACCTTCCAGCCTCTTATTTCATACCCCTTCCCTATTCACCCATCTTCCCCCTCACCTGGTCTCACCTGTCACCTACCAGCCTTACCTCCTTACCTCCACCTTCTTATTTTGCTTTCTAGCCCCTTCTTTTCCAGACCTGATGAAGGGTCTCAGCCCAAAACCTTGACCGTTTATTTCCAAATCTGTTCGAATATTTTGAAGAAATAACAGACAGGATAGACCATGAGACCATAAGGATAGACAGGATAGACCATGAGACCATAAGATATGGGAGCAGAATTGGGCCCTTTAGCTCATCGCTTCTGCTCTGCCATTTCATCATGGCTGATTCATTTTCCCTCTCAGCCCCAATCAGCCCAGTTTGGGTTCCGTCAAGGCCACTCAGCTCCTGACCTCATCACCTGCTTGGTCCAAACATAGACCAAAGAGCTAAATACCGGAGGTGAGGTGAGAGTGATAGTCATTGACATCAAGGCAGTATTTGACTGAGTATAGCATCAAGGTACCCTGGCTAAAATGGAGTCAATGGGAATTAGGGGGAAAACCTCTGCTGAATGGAATCACACTTGACACAAAGGAAGATGGTTGTGGTGGTTGGAGGTCAATCATCTCATCCTCAGGACATCACTGCAGGAGATCCTCAGGGAAATGTCTTCGGACCAACCATCTTCAGCTGCTTCATCAATGACCTTCCTTCTTCATAAGGTCAGAAGTGGGGATGTTCGCAGATGACTGCACGATGTTCTGCACCATTCGTGACTGCTCAGACAGTGAAGCAGTTCATACCCAAGTGCAGCAGGACCTGGACAATATCCAGGCTTGGGCTGACAAGTGGCAAGTAACATTTGAGCCATGCAAGTGCCAGGCAATGACCATCTCCAACAAGAGAGGCTGTAACCAATGTCCCTTGACATTCAGTGACATCACCATCACTGAATCCCCTGCTATCAACATCCTGGAGGTTACCATTGACAGGAAACTGAACTGGTCTAACCATATAAACACTGTGGCTACCAGACCAGGTCAAAGGTTAGGAATCCTGCAGCGTGTAACTCACCTCCTGACTCCCCAAAGCCTGTCCACCATCTACAAGGCTCAGGTCAGGAGTGTAATGGAATACTCACCACTCGCCAGGATGAGTACAGCTCCATCAACACTCAAGAAGCTTGACACCATCCAGTACAAGGCAGCCCACTTGATTGTTCCCCCTTCCACAAGCATCCAATCCCTCCACCATTGACGAACAGTTGCATCAGTGTGTACTATCTACAAGATGCACTGCAACAACACACCGAAGTTCCTAAGGCAGCATCTTCCAGACCCACAGCCACTGCCATCTAGAAGGACGAGAATAGCAGATACCTGGCAACACCACCACTTGGAGATCCCTCTCCAAGTCACTCACATCCTGACTTGAAAACATAACGCCTGTTCCTTCATTGTCGCTGGGTCAAAATCATGGAATTCGTTCCCTGACAGCACTGTGGGTGTATCCACACCTCAGGGACTGCAGCGTTTCATGAAGGCAGCTCGTCACCACCTTCTCAAGGACAACTAGGGATGGGCGATAAATGCTGGCTGAGCTGGTGACACCCACATCCTGTAAATAAATAAACAAAAATCTCCTTCCTTACCCTATATCCCTTCATGCCCCGACAAATCCTCGGCGGGAGGAGAGAAAGCAGCGCGCCTGCGTGTGCGCAGCCCTCCGGTGAAAAATGATATTGTATCCGTTAAATAGGGGCCATGGACAATTCTGATTTGATGGAGAGGGATGTGAAAGCATAGAGGAACATCTGGAAAAATTTCTGAAACGCTTATTCGCTGCTGTCGTTACTGCGCGGTCGGGAATCTTTCGGAGGGAAGGCCTCAAAATCCCTGGCTTTGCCTGCTGTAGGCGACCGAGATGGAGGTCAAGTCGTTCGGATAGAGATGGCGCTCAGTACTGGGTGTCGGAGAGCTGATCAGAGCTCGAAGTTTTCGGATGACTCAGAGTTGGGCCATGGTCGGGTATGGCAAGGAGAGTTTTTCTTCCTTCTTCCGTCTGTGTGAGATGTGGGACATTTGAGAGACTTTGAACTTTTACTGTGCTCATGGACTTCTTCATCAAGTTATGGTATTGTTGCACTGTTGTAACTATATGTTATAATTATGTGGTTTTGTCAGTTTTTTCAGTCTTGGTCTGTCCTGTGTTTTGTGATATCACACCGAGGGAAATATTGTATCATTCCTTAATGCATGCATTACTAAATGACAATAAAAGAGGACTGTGTGTCTTCATAATCTAAATCAAGAATCTATCAACCTCTGCGGCAAATATATATAAAGACTTGGCCTCCACAGCTGCCTGTGGCAACAAATTCCACAGATTCACCACTCTCTGGCTAAAGAAGTTGCTCCTCATCTCCATTCTAAATGGATGCCCCTCTATTCTGTGGCTGTGTCCTCTGGCTTCAGACTCAACCACTATAGGAAACATCCTCTTCACATCTACTCTTCCAAGGTCCTTTGCTATTTGACAGTTTTCAATGAGATCACCCCTCACTCTTCTGAATTCTGGTGGAATACAGGCCCTGAGCCATTAAACGCTCTTTATATGACAAGCTATTCAATCCTGGAATAATTTTTGTGAAACTGCTTTGAACCGTCTCCAGATAAGGGGCCCAAACCTGCTCACGATACTCCAAGTGAAGCCTCACCAGTACTTCATAAAGTCTCAACATTACATCCTTGCTTTATATTCTAGTCCTTTTGAAATGAATGCTAACATTGCATTTACCTTCTTCACCACAGACTCAATCTGCAAATCAACCAGCACAAGGATTCCCCAAGTCCCCTTACATGTCAAATCTTTTTATTTTCTCTCCATTTAGAAAATAGTCAACCCTTTCAATTCTTCTGCCAAAGCACATGACGATATATTTCCTAACCCTGTATTCATCTGTCATTTCTTTGTCCATTCTCATCATCTAAGTCATTCTGTAGCCTCTCTATTTCCTCAAAACTACCTGCCCCTCCACCTATCTTCATATCGTCTGCAATCTTTGCAACAAAGCCATCAATTCCATCATCTAAATCATTGACAATTAATGTAAAAAGAATCTGTCCCAAAACAAACCTGTGGAACACAACTAGTCACCGGCAGCCAACCAGAAAAGGCTCCCTTCATTCCGCCTCTTTGCCTCCTGCTTTATCCATGCTCTCAACCACTGCTTTATCCATGCAAGAATCTTTTTTTTTGTAATACAATGGGCTCATAGCTTGCTAAGTGTGACACCTTGTCAAAGGCCTTCTGAAATCCAAGTACACAACATCAACCCATTCTCTTTTGTCTATCTTGCTTGCTATTTGTTCAAAGAATTCCAACAGCTTTGTCAGGCAAGATTTCCCCTGAGGAAACCATGCTGACTATGGTCCATTTTGTCATGTGCCTTCAAGAACCCCGAAACCACATCCTTAACAATTGACTCCAACAGTTTCCCAACCTCTGAGGTCAGACTAACCAGCCTATAATTTCCTATCTTCTGCCTCTCTCCTTTCTTTTTTTCTAGTATAATTTTTATTGAGTTTTTGAAGTGATTACATAGAAAAATAATGACTACCCTCCCCCCTCCCCTTACCCTACCCCCCTAGCTGAAAAAAAAAGAAGAAGAAAAAAAAAGAAAAAGAAAGAAGAATTGCCTGGATATTGGAAGGTTTCCACATGCTCCATGGGATTCAAAATAAATTTAGTATACTTATTTATTACTTTCCCCAAGGAACCAATATCTTTATCATCGGAGCAACTAAATATGCCATCCTATCTTTTGTAAATAAGGGCGCCAAATATTCAAAAATGTATCATATTTATCTCTTAAATTATAAGTAATTTTTTCAAGTGGAATAGAACTAGCCATTTCATTATTCCAACAATTCATACTTAAATACGAATCAGATTTCCAAGTAACTGCTATAGCCTTCTTGGCTACTACCAATGCAATTTTTATGAATTCTTTCTGATATTTATTCAGTTTAAGTTTTGGTTTTATCCCTTCAATATCACCTAATAGAAATAATACAGGGTTATGTGGAAGTTGAGTTCCAGTAATTTGTTCCAATAAGACTCTTAAATTTACCCAAAAAGGTTGAATTTTAGAACAAGACCAAGTGGAATGTAAGAAAGTACCAATTTCTTGATGACACCGAAAACATTGATCAGAAAAGTTTGAATTTAATCTGTTTATTTTTTGCGGTGTAATATATAATTGGTGTAGCAAATTATATTATACTAATCTAAGTTGAACGTTTATTGTATTTGTCATACTGTCAAGACAGTCTTGACCAATTTGTTTCATCAATATTAATATTCAGATCTGTTTCCCATTTTTGTTTTGACTTGTGGATTCCTTGTTTAATTGTCTGTTTTTGAATCAAATTATACATACAAGAAATAAATTTTTTAATTTTTCCTTTTTGAATTAAAATTTCAATTTCATTAGGTTTTGGCAAAAACATTGTTTGACCCGGTTTGTCTTTTAAGTGAGCCCTTAATTGAAGGTAACAAGGTAGCTCCCTTCTTGAAGAGTGGAGCGACATTTGCAATTTGCAATTTTCCAGTCTTCCACAACCATTCCAGAATCCAGTGATTCTTGAAAGATCATTACAATTGCCTCCACAATCTCTTCAGCCACCACTTTCAGAACCCTAGGGTGTACACCATCTGTTCCAGGTGACTTATCTACCTTCAGACCTACCTGTTTCACAAGAACCTTCTCTCCAGAGTTCATAACCTTTGACATCTAGACTTCCACCAAGCTAGTGTCTTCCACAGTAAAGACTGATGCAAAATACTTATTCGGTTCATCCACCATTTCCTTGCCCCACCCCCACCCCCATTACCACCTCTCCAGCATCGTTTTCCAACAGTTCGATCTCTCTTTTACACTTTATGACTCTGAAGAAACTTTTGGTATCCATTTTAATATTATTGGCTAGCTTACTTTCGTACAAACTGAAGCAAGACTTTCTAGGTGCAGATCCATGGTCTCGCGAGACTAACGGATGCCACCAAGAACCAAGAACTTTCGTATTCCATCTTTACCTTCTTAATGACTTTTTAGTTACTCTCTGTTGGTTTTTAAAAGGTTCCCAATCCTCTAAATTCCTATAAACATTTGCTCTATTATATGCTCTCTCTTTGCCTTTTATGTTGGCTTTGGCTCCTCTTGTTAGCCATGGCTATGTCTCTTTCTTTTAGAATACTTCTTCCTCTTTGGGATGTATATATCCTATGCCTTTTGAATTGCTTCCAGAAATTCCAGCCATTGCTGCTCTACAGTCATCCCTGCCAGTGTTCCTTTCCAATCAGTACTGGCCGACTCCTCTCTCATGCCTCTGTAATTCCCTTTTCCACACTGTAATACTGATGATATGCTTGAGTTTAGCTTCTCATTCTCAAATTTCAGGGTGAATGTGATCATAATATGATCGCTTGTCCTAAAGGGTTCTCTTACCTTAAGCTCTCCAATCAATTCCAGTTCATTGTATAACACACAATCGAAAATTATTGATCCCCTAGTGCACTCAACCATGAGCTGCTCTAAAAAGCCATCTCACAGGCATTCTAGAAATTCCCCTTCCTGGAATCCAGCACCAACCTGATTTTCCCAATCTACCTGCATATTGAAATCCTCCATGACTATTGTAACATTGCCCTTTTGGCATGCATTTTCTATTTCCCACTGTAATTTGTAGACCACATCCATAGTACTGTTTGGGGGTCTGTTTACAACTTCCATCAGGGTCTTTTTACCCTTGAAGTTCCTTAGCTCTATACACAATGATTCAACACCTTCCAACCCTATATCACCTCTTTCTCATGATTTGATTTAATTCCTTACCAACAGGGCAACGCCACCCCCTCTGCCTTTCTCCCTGTCCTTTCAATGCAATGCGTATCCTTGGACTTTAAGCTCAGCTATAATCTTCTTTCAGCCATCATCAGCGATGCCTGCGATATTATACATGTCAATCTGCACCTGTGCTACAAGTTCATCTACCTTATTCTCTATACTGCGCACAAATACAACACCTTCAGTCCTGTATTTATCCCTTTTGATTTTGTCTGCCTTTTACATTGCAGCTTATCCTGCTGATTGCAATCTTGCCCTGTCATCAGTCTCACTGTTCCTCATCTTCAGCCCTCTCACTCCAGTTCCCATCCCTTTCTATATTGGTTTAAATCCACCTGAACAACTCTAGCCAACCTGCCCACAAGGATATTGGACCCACTTGGGTTCAGATGTAACCTATTTGTACGGGTCTTCTTCTCTTCTTCGGCTGTCCATCCATTTTCAATGTTGACTGAAGCCTGGGCAAGGTTGTATGGAAGACCGGCAGTTGCCTATGCTGCAAGTCTCCCTTCTCCATGCCACCGATGTTGTCCAAGGGAAGGGCACTAGGGCCGATATAGCTTGGCACCGGTGTCATCGCAAAGCAATGTGTGGTTAAGCGTCTTGCTCAAAGACACAACATGCTGCCTCAGTTGAGGCTTGAACTAACAACCTTCTGTCATGGTCCGGTCCGTGAAGTCCGCGTTCTGGTTCACGGCCCAGTCCTTAGATTCCGACCTCCTGGTCTTCCGGCTGTCCCTTGTTTCAGTTGGGCTTAATCATAGGCACTGATGCTCACCTTGGGGCTGGGGATATAAGTGGCCCTGGGTTCAAGTGTGGGTACTGGTTTATCTCATCAGTATCCTGTCTTTGCCTCTGTTGGGTAAGCCAGGCCGTCTTTGCTGTTACCCTGAGGCTGGATTGTTCCTTTCCCTTCCCATTCCTTCTGGAGCCTTTGCCCCGCAATCTGTGCCTGGAGCCTTTGCCCCGCAACCCGTGCCTGGAGCCTCACCCTGCAACCTGTGTCTGGAGCCTTTGCCCCGCAATCTGTGCCTGGAGCCTTTGCCCCGCAACCCGTGCCTGGAGCCTCACCCTGCAACCTGTGTCTGGAGCCTTTGCCCCACAACCTGTGCCTGGAGCCTTTGCCCCACAACCCGTGCCTGGAGCCTCACCCTGCAACCTGTGTCTGGAGCCTTTGCCCCACAACCTGTGCCTGGAGCCTTTGCCCCACAACCCATGCCTGGAGCCTCACCCTGCAACCTGTGTCTGGAGCCTTTGCCCCGCAACCTGTGTCTGGAGCCTTTGCCCTGCAACCTGTGTCTGGAGCCTTGCCTGCAGCCTTGTCAAGTTCTACCACCGGACTGAGACTGGAGCCTTGCTGTGTCAAGATAAGGAACTGTCTATCATTGAGTTAGAACTGTCTCTGTGTCCACACCTTTGCTAGGTAGGTCCGGCCGTTTGCCACTACCTTGAGTTGGGAACCGTCTCGTCATGTTCAGCATTCTGTGTAGAGCCCCGGCTCCAAGTCCTGTTCCCAAGGAGGGGTCCCGGCTCTGTGTTCCATGTCCCTGTGTTCCTGTCTCTCAAGTCCAAGGCTCCGTTTTCCCGTGCTCTAGACCAAGGCTCTGTGGTCCTGTCCTCCCCAAGACCAAGGCTTTGTGTTCTGCGTTCCTGTCAGCCCGATTCCTAGGTTCTGAGATTCCTGTTGTCCCAAATCCAAGGCTCGGCTGTTCCTGAGTACTAACTCAAGGCTTCATGTTCTCGTCCTGTCCATGTGCCTCATCCTGTGCTGAAGTTCCTTCGTCTTGTGCTGGGGTTTCTGCGTCTTGCCCAGGAGTCTCTCGTTCTGTCCTGTAGCCTCGCCTAATCCTGTCACCCAAGACCATGTCATGTCCTTGCCTAGTTCCAGAGTCCCAGCCCGAGTCAAGACCAAGGTTCTGGGTCCTTGTCCAGTCTGTGGCTCAGAGTTCAAGCCCAACCCTCGTCATGCACTCGCCTCGAAGAACACAAGCCTCGTCATGTCCTTGCCATGAAGAACCCAAGCCATGTCCAGTCCTGTAGCCATATCATGTCCTCGCCTAGTTCCGGAGTCCGAGCCCAAGTCAAGACCCAGGTTCTGAGTCCTTGTCCAGTCTCCGGCTCGGAGTCCAAGCCCAGGCTCCTAGTTCCCAGTTCCTTGTTCTGGCCAAACCTGCCTAGCCAATGTCCTAGCCCTAGTCAAGTCCTGTTCCTAGTACTTCAGTGTCTGTGTCCTGTATTTGGGTATGCTCCCAGCACCCCCATTATGACACCTTCAAATCACAAGACCGATGCCTTAACCATTTGGCCACGCGCCACACTGGTACAGTTCATAACTTCCACAAAAGGTATCACAATGATCCATAAATCTGAACCCATGACCTCTTCAGCAGTTCCTTAGCCATGCGTTCACCTGCCAAATCATCTTATTCATACCCTCTCTGGCATGTGGCACAGGCAGCAATCCAGAGATTCAAGCAATGCACACAAAATACTGGAGGAAATCAGCAGGCCAGGCAGCATCTATGGAAAAGAGTACTCCAGTACTTTGTGAGTGTTGCTTGGATTTCCAGCATCTGCAGATTTCCTCTTGTGTGTGAATTCAGAGATCCAGCTACCCTGGATGTCCTTTTGTCAACTTCCCACCTAGCTCCCTAAAATCTCTCTTCAAGACCTCCTCGTCTTCTCTACCATGTCATTGGTGCCAATGTGTACCAAGACTTCTGGCTGAACACTCTCACCCTTAAGAGTGTTTATTAGACCTGATTCGAGACATCCCTGATCCAACATACCATCCAGGGATCTCTATCGTGCCCACAGAACCTTGTCTAAGTTCCTCTGACTATGGAATCTCCTATCAACACTGCAGTCCTCCTCACCTGTCTGCTCTTCTGAGCCACAGCACTGGGCTCAGTGCCAAGACCCGATCACTGTGGCTTCCCCTGGTAGGTTTCTCCCCCTCAATAGTATCTAAAGTTATATACTTACTATTGAGGGGAATGGCCATAGGGGTACTCTGCACTGGCTGTGCATTTCCCTTCCTTCTCCTGACAGTCACACAGTTACCTTTCTCCTGCAGTCTACGGGTGACTACCTCCTGTCTATCACCTCCTCATTCTCCGATACTGTATTAGTGGAAAGTCATTGAACTGCGGCTCCAGTTCCCTAATATGTATTCTCAGGAGCTGCAGCTCAGTGCACCTGATGCAGATGTGTTTATCTGGGAGACTAGACATCTCCCAGATTTCCCACATTCCACACAGAGTACGGAGCACTGCCCCTGTAGACGTTCTCTCTAAACTACAGATGAGGAATGAACAAATAAGAACAGAGTGAGAGAGTAACTTACAAGATACTTCACCTTACCCAAGTCTGATGAGCCAAAGCCCCTCTAAAGACTGGCACACTCAAAAGAATGGCCACTCTGCTTGCACAAGCTATTTTTACTGGGCCTTTCAAATGAATCCCTCTTGCTGATTGGTCACTCCTCAGAGAAACTGATGCAAAAACTCTGCCTTTAAAATCTCGATTGTCCTCCAAATTAAAAGGTAACTCTTCTTACGCAGCTCTGAGGTTGATTGTCCAAATCAGAGAAAACTGCTGCAAAGCTCTGCTTTTTAAAATTTAATCACCCTGCTGATTTAAAGGTAGTGGTCTTTTCACAGCCCTGACATTGAAACTCCAATTCAAAGACAAGATATACTTTGATTTTCAGAAGGCTTTTGATAAGGTGCTGCACAAGAGGCTGCTCAACAAGTTTACAGGAACTATACTAGCATGGATAAAGCATTGACTGATTGGCAGGAGGCAAAAAATGGGAATAGAGGGAGTCTTTTCTGGTCGGCTGCCGGAGCATAGTGGTGTTCCTCTGGGTCTGTATTGATACAGCTTCTTTTTACGTTGTATGTCAATGATTTGGATGGCAGAATTGATAGCTTTGTGGCCATGTTTGTGGACGATGTGAAGATTTGTTGAGGAAGCAAGGAGGCTGCAGAAGAATTTAGACAGGTTAGAAGAATGGACAAAAGTGGCAGTTGTATGGTTATTTATTTTGGTAGAAGAAATAAAAGCATAAACTATTTTCTAAACAAGGAGAAAATTTAAAAATCTGAGGTTCAAAAGGACTTGGGAGTCCTCATGCAGGATTCCCTGAAGGTTAATTTGCAAATGGAATGTTACCATTCATTTCGAGAGAACTAGAATATAAAAGCAAGGATGTAATGTTAAGGCTTTATAAGGCACTGGTAAAGACCCACTTGGAGTATTATGAGCAGTTTTACTCCCCTTATCCAAGAAAGGATGTGTTGAGATTGGAAAGTGTTCAGAGGAAGTTCATGAGAATGACTCCAGGAATGAAAGGGTTAACAAATGAGCTGCGATTGATGGTTCTGGGCCTGTACTCACTGGAATTCAGAAGAATGAGGGGAGATTTCATTGAAACCTATTGAATATTGAAAGGCCTCAACACAGTGGATGTGGAGAGGATGTTGGTGGGGACGTTCATTTACAGTGGCGTAGAAATTTTGTGAACCCTGTAAAATTTTCTCTATTTCTGCTCAATTATGACCTGAAATGTGATCAGATCTTCATGTAATTTGGTTAATTTCTTTAGCCAGAGTGGTGATTTTGTGGAATTTGTTGCCATAGGTGGTTGTGGAGACTAAGTCTTTGAGTATATTTAAGGCAGCGGTTGATAGGTTCTTGATTAGAAAGGTTTTTGCATGAAGGGATAAGGGAAGAAGTCAGGAGATTGGAGCTGAGAGGGAAATGCATCAGCCATAATGAATTGTCGGAGCAGACTTGATGGACCAAATGGCCTAATTCTGCTCCTATATCTCATGGTCTTTTGGTAAAATTGCAACATGACCTCCCACTTTTCTATCCTATGCCCTGATCTGTATAACTAAGCATATCATATTCCTCCTTCATCACTCTAACCACCTATGTTGCCACTTTCAGGGAACTATGATTTTGGGTCCCTCTATTCATCAACATGTCTCAGCTCTCTTGTATTCAGTGTACATGTCCTATATGTCTTCCCAAAATACATCAGCTCACACTTGCCAGGATCATACTCCATCTCTCAATGCTCCACCTAACTTTCTATCTGATCTATATCCTACTGCAGCCTTAAAAAAACCTTTCTCACTACAACACTGCTAATGTTTGCTTCAATTACAAATTTCTGTCACTTGATAGCATGATAACACAGCAGTTAGTGTCATGCTATTACAGCACCAGAAGCTGAGGTTCAGTTCCGCCATTATCTGCACGTTCTCTCCGTGAATACGTGAGTTTCTTCCAAGTTCTCTGGTTTCTTCCCACAATCCTAAGATGTACAGGTTGGTCAGATGGGTGTCATTTGGTGGGGGAGGTGCTTGATTGTTGGGCCGGTTACATTCTGTGTCTCTAAGTAAATAAATTTTACAAATTCATTTTGTCTCGCATTTAGAACCCTTAAGACTTCATTGGAAAACATCTCCTTAGCTTCATTGAGGGGTTCTCAGAAATAAACTTGGGAAAGTCCATGTTTTTTCCTGTCTGAATCTCCAATGCCCCTTTGACTAAACAGTGCCCCAGTGATGTGAAACTGTAAGGGCTTGACCATTTAAGATTGAGATGGAGGAAAGCATTTCAGTAAAAATATGGTGAATTTTTCAACTTCCCTGTCTAGGAGAGCTGTGGAGGATCAGTCTGTATATAAGGACCATAGACTTTAGGGCAGCAAGTGAATCACGAGATATAATCATGGTATGGAAAGCAAAGTTCAACCGGGATATTAAATGGTAGAGCAGGTTTTTGTTTCATTTTAGCTTCCATTCCATATGTTTCCAGGGGCTTACACTGATCCTTACTAAGCTATGTTTATGGTTTAATTCTGCCACTCTGGCCTGACAGTAAGGTTTTGTAATCACACCATTGTGCCTTGCAGTTTAGTGATCAGCTACACAGGGGAATTGGTGAAGAGCTTTTATCATCTTTTCCCCGCAACCATTGACTATTTGGACACTTTTTCCAGACAGTATCCCCAAGTGGGTGTGGTTAGTGCTTGTATATTGCACTACTGATATTTACTTTTCTTTGGATGGAGCCATTGACACAATAAATGTGTTAGGCTGAGTATTCAGTAAACTTTACAGAGCATTAAATGACAGGAACATTCGTCTGCTAATGACCCAGGGGTTTAGTGCATTCTGTTCATAATCTCTTAGCTTGTTATCATTTAACAAACTCACTTGTTGCCATTGCTGACTCAATTAGCCAAGGATATTGGGACTTGCTGAAGAGTGCCCGACTGTACCAATGCAGGCAGCTGCCCTTAGTGAAAAGCTAATGAAGGTTACACCTCAGAATCTTAAAGGTATCCAGTGTAGATCACGAGAGTGAGTTCCAACTGCAGGGAGAGGTTATTTCTGTTGCTTTAGGGGAAACCTGCTTAGTGGTTATGTCACTGAAGCCTAGCTAATAATGGAGAGCTCAACTTGTACCATGGCAGCTAGGGAAATTAAATTCATCGAATTAAGTAACCTGCAGCTATAAGATTTCAGGAACTCAGCAACCAAAGGGAGTTGTGAGCAGCCCCACGGAAGAGATACGGTACACTGACTGCAGAGAGAAATATGTTCCTTTGAAGCACAAAGGTCTTATAGGAAAATTGATTCATTCTGACAAGAGAAAACGAAGATAGAGTAAATGTTGCCAGGAATAGCAGCAGCTTCGGAGGACTTTGGAACTCAGCAAAGGAGGACCAAGCAATTCATTTTTTAAAAATGATGCAGGATGGAATCACAAAAAGAGAAAATCTGCAGATGCTGGATCCAAACAACACACACAAAACGCTGGAGGAATCCGAACAACACACACAAAACGCTGGAGGAATCTGAACAACACACACAAAATGCTGGAGGAGCACAGCAGGCCAGGCAGCATCTATGGAAAAGAGTACCATCGATATTTCGGGCAGAAACCCTCCAGCAGGACTGGACTACAGTGTAGGGAAATGTATGGTTATGCACTTTGGTAGAAAGAATGAAGAAGTAGACTATTTTCTAAACTGGGAACAAATTCAGAAATCAGAGGTACAAAGGGACTTGTTAGTCCTCATGCAGGATTCACTAAAGGTTAACTTGCAGATTTGAGTTGGTAGTGAGGAAGGCCAATGCAATGTAAACATTAATTTCAAGAGGAATAGAATATAAAGGCAAGGATGTAATGCCAAGGTTTTATAAGGCATTGATCAGACTATACTTGGAGTATTGTGTGAAGTTTTTAGCCCATTATCCAAGAAAGAAATGCTGGCTTTGGAGAATGTCCCAAGCAGGTACACGAGAATGATCCCAGGAATGAAAGGGTTAACATATGAGGAAGATTTGATTACTCTGGGTCTGCACTTGCTGGGGTTTTAAAGAACGATGGGGTATCTAATTGAAGTCTATTGAATATTGAATGGCCTAGAGAGAGTGGACATGGAGAGGATGTTTCTGATAGCAGGAGAGTCTAGGACAAAGGGCACAGCCTCAGAGTAGAAGAATGTCCTTTAGAACAGAATTGATGAGAAATTTACAGCTATTTAGACAGAGGAATCTGTGGAATTCATTGCCACGGATGAGGAGGGCAAGTCATTGGGTTTATTTAAAGCAGAGGTTGATAAGTTTTTGATTATTAAGGGCATCAAATGCTATGGGGAGAAAGCAGGAGTCTGGGGTGAAAGGGTTAATAAATCAACCATAATGGATATAGCAGAATTTATAACAAGGCATAAGGAAATGGAAAGGGAACTCGATGATTTCCTTATGTCTGTCTTCACAGAAGAAACATTAAATCTGCTAAAAGAATCAAGAGTCCAGTGAGAGTCAGGAATCCAAGAAAATAACTAATATCTAAAACAGAATATTAGAGAAGTTAGTGATTTGAAAGCTGATAGATGCCAGGGATCTAGTCATCTACATCCAGATATCCTCAGCATCCCAAGCTCCCAACTCACACCACCTACAATGCCATCAGTCCATCCCTGAAGCCAGCAAGGTAAAACTCCAAAGACCAATCAGAATTTCATTCACCCTTCCCCAGAACCCACCAGTTGGTCATGTATTTTCACACTATGAGGTCTCGAAAGGATTGTGACTCAGATAAGCAAAAGGGCGTCTGAGGTGTCACAGATGTAGATAGGAAGGGATTGAACGGGTGGGGAGGGGGAGATAAAACAGAGTCGGGGTATGCAGATATGAGTTCAGTGGGGCAGGGCAATCTGAAACAATGGGTCTACTTGGACAGGCAGGTTTGTGGATTTTCAGTAGGAGGTAGAAATGGGAGGTGCAGAGTGTGGGAACTATGAGGTTGGTGGCAGTGGATGGGAGTTCCCCAGAGTCAATAAGGTCAGTAAAATGGTAGTGGGGTTTCTCTCTCCCCTCCCCAACCTTTCAAATCTACTCCTCAGCATTTTTTCTCCAGTCCTGATGAAGGGTCTCAGCCTGAAACGCCGACTGTACTTTTTTCCATAGATCTGCCTGGCCTGCTGAGTTCCTCCAGCATTTTATGTGTTGTAGCTGTACAATAATGTCAGCTTTGTGGCTTCCCACACTCTGCACTTTTAAAGAGAAAGACAGGAGACATTCAGTCAAAGGGAGGGAGTGGAACTGACTGAAGTGGAACAAACTTATCTTCTCGGAATCCCACTGGAAAGTTGTCCACAAGGTTTACTCATCAACTTGACTGCCGGGGTTTGTTCCCTTCAGATTCCAAACTCTGTGAGAGTAAGCGTCATGTTTAACCCTAAAACCCACTATCAATCTTTCAGAAATGTACACAATTCCCCGTTACAGTATTCAGAACACCTTTCTATAAAAGTGTTGAACATCATATAGAGGAGTCGTTCTCATTGACGGTTGTCTGGTCACTAAATCAACTGTCTATGGATTTTAATAAATTAACAGTACTTGTAGAAATACCCAAGGTATCTTACTACATGGAATGAGATTGAATTGTACTAAAACAAACAGGATGATATAGCTGAACTGAATGATTGCAATGTCATGGCAAGAGAGTCCAGAAGGTGAACAGGACAATTCTGCAGCTTATGGTGGGGTTCAGCATTTAGGTCAAGTTCAAGTAAACAGAAAGCTACAGGGACAGCTGGTATCAGACAGCACGGTCTAGCCTCGAAAGAATAGGCTCCCAGCAAAGAAGGGCACCGCACTTGGGATTAGGTCACTTGTTTGGACACCAGAAGATATCAGCAGCAAGGAAAGGAGGTCTCCAGGAAGGAAAAAGAGGACCTTGACGTAGTACATCCAAGCATCCTTGAAAGTGGCAGTGCAGGTAGATTGGATGGTGAAAAATTCAATGTCCATCATTAGCCAGAGCATAATAAGCTCATGAGATAAGACAAAGGAGCAGAATTAGGCTATTCAACCCATCGCGTCTGCTCCGCCATTCCATCATGGCTGATCTCGGATCCCACTCAACCCCATACACCTGCCTTCTTGCCATATCCTTTGACGCCCTGACCGATCAGGAAACAATCAATTTCTGCCTTAAATATCCCCACGGACTTGTCCTCCACCACAGCCTGTGGAAGAACATTCCACAGATTCACTACTCTCTGGCTAAAAAAAATTCTTCCTGACCTCTGTTCTAAAAGGTCACCCCTCAATTCTGAGGCTGTGGCCTCTGCTCCTGGATACACCCCATCATAGAAACGTCCTCTCCACATCCACCCTATCTAGTGTTTTCAACATTCAGTAGGTTTCAATGAGATTCTCCCCATATTCTTTTAAATTCTAGTGAGTACAGGCCCAAAGCTGCCGAGTGCTCCTCAATGCTCCCTTCATTCCGGGAATCATTCTTGTAAACCTCCTCTGGACTCTCTCCAGTGGTGACACATCCTTTCTGAAATATGGAGCTTAGGAGGAGACAATGATGCCTAACAGCGACTCCTTTGTTTGCATCTTTGGAAACAGCTCCAGTCCCATCTTTAATATCTCTATTTTTCCCTTTCAGGGTTCTTTTGAAGACCCTGACCTGGAGTTACACACTGACTTCGGGTCTTTGCGGGAATGAGCCATTATTCGATATGCCAAGGATTAGCTCGCCTTCGGAGTTCCGGGATCTTGTGGCTCTGGAGACGGGGACGGAAGGTCGCTGTCTCTGCAGGAATCCAGTCTGTCGTGGGAGACAGCAGATCGAAAGCACCTCTGGGGAGTCTAAAATTAGACGGCAGAGGTTTAAGGTGAAAGGGGAAAGATTTAAAAGGGGAATTAACAGGCAAGTTATTTTTACACAGTGGGTGGTGGGTATATGTAACAAATTGGAGGTGGCTAACACAAGAGCAAGGATGTGATGCTGAGGCTTTATAAGGCACTGGTGAGACTTCACCTTAAGAATTGTGAACAGTTTTGGGCCCCTCATCTTAGAAAAGATGTGCTGGCATTGGAGAGAGTCCAGAGGAGGTTCACAAGGATGATTTCGGGAATGAAAGGGTTATCATAAGAAGAATGTTTGATGGTTCTGGGTCTGTACTAGCTGGAATTCAGAATGATGGGGGGGATCTCATTGAAACCTTCCGAATGTTGAAAGGCCTAGACAGAGTAGATGTGGAAAGGATGTTTCCCATGGTGGGAGAGTTTAGGAAAAGAGTGCACAGCCTCAGGATAGAGGGGTGCCCTTTCAGGATGGAGAGATGCGCAGAAATTTCTTTGGCCAAATGGGGGTGAATTTGTGGAATTTGTTGCCACATGCAGCTGTGGAGGCCAGGTTGTTGGGTGTATTTAAGGCAGAGATTGATAGGTTCTTGACTGGTCATGGCATCAAAGGTTACAAGGAGAAGGCCGGGAACTGGGGTTGAGGAGGAGATAGAAAAAAGGATCAGCCACGATTGAATGGCGGAGCAGACTCGATGGGCCAGATAGCCTAATTCTGCTCCTATGTCTTATAGTTTTATAGCTATAATTACAATGTTTGTAAGATACTTAGACATGTACATGGATAAGGAAGGTTTAGAAGGATATGGGGCAAATAAAAGATTAGCTTTACTTTTCACATTTTCATCAAAACATACAGTGAAATGTGACATCCGCATTAACACCCAACACAGTCTGAAGATACGCTGGGGACAGCCCCCATGCTTCAGGTGCTGACATAGCATGTCCACAACTTACTAACCCTAACTGTTTGTCCCTGGAATTTGGGAGGTAACCAGAGCATCCGGAAGAATCCCATGTGGTCTTGGGGAGAAAGTACAAACTCAAAATCAGAATCTGGTTTAATACCACTGGCAAAGTGGTAATATTTGTTGTCTTGTGGCAGCAGGACAGCGAAATACGTAATAATAGAATAACAATATACACAGTGAGATGGTGTACATGGCTTCATTGTCCAGTCAGAAATCTGATGGTGGAAGAGAAGAAGCTGTTCCTAAATCACCAAGTGTGTGTCTTCAGGCTTCTGTATCTCCTTGTTGATGGTAGCAATGAGAAGAGGGCATATCCTGGGTGATGGTGTCCTTAATGATTCTTCTTCTTGGGTCCTTATCTCTGTTATCTGCTCACTCAATGAGCCACTTCTCACAAAGTCAATCAAGTTGGAGCTCATTAATATTTCTGTAACCTATTGTATCCATTGTACAGGGTATTAGCCCACACAGTTTCACCAGAGCTCTGTTGGCCAGCCTTACCTGTTTCCACCTGTCACAACAGGGACGTAGAATTGGGCTTTGAGAGATTCCTTAATAATAGATGCATACTCTTTGAGGCATTGCTTTTGGAAATGTCCTCGGTGGTGGGGAAGCAAGGGCCCATGATGTAGCTGGCTGAGTTTACAATTTTCTGCAGCTTTATCTGATCCTGCGTAGTGACCCCTGCATACCAGATAGCGATGCAACCAGTTAGAATGCTCTCCATGGTACATTTGTCAAAACTTGTGAGAGTCTTTGCTGACATACCAATTCTCTTCAAACTCATTTTGAAATATAGTCACTGTCGTGCCTTCTCCTGTAGACCTATTGTGGCGATAGGCAAATTACACCAGGTCCAGGTCCTTGCTTAGGCAGAAGTTGATTCTGGCCATGACCCAACTCTCAAAGCACATTATCACAGTTGATGTGAGTGCAACTGGGTAATTGACATTGAGGCATCTCACCCTTCCTGGACACTGGTATGACTGTGAGAACCATTGACTGCAGCAGTGAGGGATTGACGATGTCCTTGAACACTGCTGCCAGGTGGTTGGTTCAGATTTTCAGTGCCCTTCCAGGTACACCATCAGGGCCTGATGCCTTGCAAGGGTTCACCCTCTTGAAAGATATTCTGCCGTTGGCCTCAGAGACAGAGAGTACAGCGTCACCAGATGCTGCAGGGATTTGCACAGTTGTAATTTTATTCTTCTTTTTAAAGTGCGCATAGAAGGCATTGAGCTCATCAGGGAGTGAGGCATCATAGACATTCATAATGTTAGATATCACTTGTGGGAAGTAACGGTCTGCAAATCCTGCCAGAGCTGATGTGAATCCAATTCTGTCTCTAACTGCAGTCGGAATTGTTTTCATCGCTCTTAAAACAGCTCTCCTTGCAGACAGAGGCAGAAAATGAAGATGGTTCACTAGTCTGTAAAATATTGTGTTAACCACTGCCACCCATATCACCCTTGTCTGGCAGACATTTTGGTCAGCATGAACCAAGTGGACCAAAATGCCTGTTTCCAAACTGCCTAACCATTGTGCAGCAAAATCATATTACAAATTAAGAAAACACTGGTTAAGCCTCAACTGGAGTAATATGTGTAATTCTGGCTATCACAGTAGAGGAAGAATATGATTGCACTGGAAAAGGTGCAGAGAAAATTCACCAGGATGGTACCTGGGATGGAAAGTTTCCATTGTAAATTTGGATACAACTCAGATAGAAAATGCATGTCAGAAAGGCAATGTTACGATAGTCATGGGAGCTTCAATATGCAGGTAGAGTGGGAAGAGGGCAAATCAGTGGGAAAATCAGGTTGTTGCTGGATCCCAAGAGGAGAAATTTGCAGAATACCCCCCAGATGCCGTTTTAAAGCAGTTTGTGGTTGAGCTCACCAAGGGGTTGGGTGTTGTGCAATGAATAAGAATTGATTAGAGAGCTTAAGGAAAAGGAACCCTTAGGAGTCAGTGGTCACAATATGATAGAAATCACCCTGTAATTTGAGAGGGAGAAGCAAAAGTCAGATGTACCAGTATTACAGTGGAGTAAAGGGAATTACAAGATATGAGAGAGGAGCTGGCCAAAGATGACTAAAAGGGGACACTAGCAAGGATGAGAGCAGAGCAGCAATGGCTGGAGTTCCTGGGAGCAATTCGAAAAGCATAGGACAGATACATCCCAAAGAAGTAGTAGGTTAAAGGCAGGATAATGCAACCATTACTGACAAGGAAAGTCAAAGCCAACATAAAAGCCAAACAGAGGGCATATAATAGAGCAAAAAATTTGTGGTAATTTAAAGGATTGGAAAGCTTTAAAAAAAACAACAGAAGGCAACTAAAAACTCATGAAAGGGGAGAAGACATGTTTCTCTGTTGTACTTTTCTATGACTCTGTAAATATGTGGAATTCTTCGATGAAATTACAAAAGTTCAGAGAAAATTATAGGAGTTTGAAGTTAGATAAGAGTTTAGCGATGTCAAATTTCAAAGCTCAAAGGTCAAAGTAAATTTTATTATCAAAGTACATATATATCACCATATACAATCCCGAAATTCATTTTCTTTCTTGCATACTCAACAAATCTACAGAATAATAACTATAACAGGATTAATGAAAGATCAACCAGAGTGCAGAAGACAACAAACTGTGCAAGTGCAAATATAGATAAATAGCAATAAATAATGAGAACATGAGATATTGAGAAAAAGAACCTCAAAGTGAAATCATTTGTTGTAAGAACATTTCAATGATGGGGCATGTGAGTGTAGTTGTGCCCTTTTATTCAAGAGCATGATTGTTGAGGGGTAGTAACTGTTCTTGAACCTGGTGGTGCAAGTCCTGAAGCTCTTGAACCTTCTACCCGATGGCAGCAGCAAGAAAAGAGCATAGCCTGGCAATGGGGATCCTGCTTTCCTGAAACCGCATTTCACATGGATGTGCTCAATGGTCAAGACGGCTTTACCTGTGATGTACAAGACTGAATCCACTACCTTCTTTAGAATTTTCTGTTCAAAGGTATTGATGTTTTCATACCAGGCCACAGGCCACAGGCCACGATACAGCCAGTCAATATATTTTCCACTGTCCGGACACTGGAGCGGGGACCCAATTGCAGACCAAGTACTGAGCACATCGTGATATTTATTGAGTAACAAATCCAGAGGGGCAACAAAGTCGGTATCAAAGTTCAGGCAGGGATCAAAAAGTCCAGAGAAATCCAAAAATCAGAATCAGGAAACAGGTAGAGTCAAAAACCAGAACAATCTAGATAAGTAGGCAAAATCAGGGTCAGCAACAAGCAGGGTTAATACTCAGAAGGATAGAGTTATGATATGGATGCTGGAAAGGCTCAGGAAAACTCACTGGCACAATCTGGCAAAAGATAAGTGACAACACAGGACTAAAATACACTGAACAATAAACAGAGAGGCAGATGATAGGCCGCGCACAGTGAGACACAGGTGGCAGCAATACAGGTAACAGTGCGGAACAGGTGAGAGGCAGAGTACTCAGTGATACAGGGGCCAGGATAGAGCAGGAGTGGGGAAACAAACAAGAGCACGTGGCAATACAAAGCACAGAATGATGGCTCGGGGGAAAAACACACAAAAAGACAGAGTTCAACTGGAGGTACTGATGATCCACTGCATATCTATAGAAATTTGAAGTTTTAGATGTCGTGCTAGCCCTCCGCAGACTCCTAAGGAAATAGAGGTGCTGCTGTGTTTTGTTTGCAATTGCACTTACCTGCTGAGAAGTCATATACTTCGATTTTCTGAGCACCTTTGACAAGGTGCTGCACATGAAGCTGCTTAACAAGCTGTGAGTTCGTGGTATTACAGGAAGGAAACCTGATTGGCAGGTGGAAAAGAGTGGGAATAAAGGGAGATTTTTCTGGTTGGCTGCCAGTGACCAGTGGTGTTCCACTGGGGTCTGTGTTGTGACCACTTCTGTTTATGATATACCAGTGGTGATTGATAAGTTTGTGGCCTAAGGTAGAAGGAGTCAATTTTAGAAACCCTAGCACCTTTATTTTTCAATATAGACTCCTCCTACATTTACACGCTTAGTCCAGTGATCGTGGAGCATACGAATCCCTTCTTTGTAGAAGTCGGTGTCTTGGACCTCCAGAAGTGGTCCACAGCAGGGGTGATTGATAAGTTTGTGGCCTAAGGCAGAAGGAGATGAGATATACAGCTCTCATTACATGCACGTGCGGTTCAACTCTTTGAGTGATTATGCAGAAAGTTTGAAGTCAATAACTCATTTCCTTCTACCTTAGGCCACAAACTTATCAATCACCCCTGTTGTGGACCACTTCTGGAGGTTCAAGATGTCGACTTCTACAAAGAAAGGATCCGTATGCTCCACGACCGCTGGACTAAGTGTGTAAATGTAGGAAAAATAGATGTGCTAGGTTTTCTAAAATTGACTCCTTTTACCTTAGGCCAGGAACTTATCAATCACCCCTCGTAGGTCAATGATTTGGGTGATGGAATTGATGGCTTTGTGGCCATGCATGTGGATGATATGAGGATAGGTAGAGGGGCAGGTAGTGTTGAGGAAGCAGAGAGGCTGCAGAAGGACTTAAACAGATTAGGAGAATGGGCAAAGAAGTGGAAGATGGAATACAATGTTGTAAAGTGTATGGTCATGCATTTCGGTTGAAGAAATAAAAGTGTAGACTATTTTCTAATGGAGAGAATATTCAACATTCTGAGGCACAAAGGGACTTGATTGTCCTTGTGCAGGATTTCTTGAAGGTTAATTTTGCGGTTGACTCTGTGGTGAGGAAAGCAAATGCAATGCTTATATTCATTTCGAGAGGACTAGAATATAAAAGCAAGGATGTAATGTTGAGGCTTTATAAGGCATTGGTGAGGCCTCACCTGGAGTATTGTGAGCAGTTTTGGGCCTGTTATAGAACTATAAGACTATAAGATATAGAATCAGAATTAAGCCATTTGTCTCATCAAGTCTGCTCCATCATTCCATCATGGCTGATCCAATTTTACTTTCAGCGCCAATCTCCTTCCTTCTCCCCATATCCCTTCATGTCCTGACCAATCAAGAATCTATCAACCTGTGCTTTAAATATACATATAGATCTAGGAAAGGATGTGCTGACATGAGAGAGAGTTCAAAGAAGGTTTATGAAAATGATTCCAGGATTGAAAGGCTTATCATATGAGGAACATTTGAAGGCTCAGGGCCTGTACTCACTGGAATTCAGAAGAACAAAGGGAGATCTCATTGAAATCTACCAAATGTTGAAAGGCCTTGATAGAGTGGATGTGGAGAGGATGTTTCCTCTGGTGGGGCAGTCTAGGACCAGAGGGCACAGGCTATGATTAGAGGGATGTCATTTAGAATAGAGATGAGGAGGAATTACTTTAACCAGAGAATGGTGACTCTCTGGAATTCATTCTTATATGTGGCTGTGAAGGCCAAATCATTGGGTATTTTTAAGGTAGATATTGATAGATTCTCAGAGTTGGGGCATGCAAGGTTACGTGTAGAAGGGAGGAGATGGGGTCTGAGAGGCAAATGGATCAGCCATGATGAAATGGTGCAGCAGACTTGATGGGCCAAATGGCCTAATTCTGCTCCTATATCTTTTAATCTTATGGTCTTATCTGAAGAACAGGCGATTGCTGGTTCAGTCCTACCCCATTGTAAACCTGGGTGGGCAGTGGAGATACCCTTTCCAGAGAGCTGAGAAATAGCATTAAATAAATGCATAATGTGATTGATATTTTGGCATGATGGTTAATGCAAGAATCTTCAATAGTTCTCTGTACTACAAAAGTTGTCCTATTTTTCTCACAGTCATTTGTGAGAGCGGTTTCACAGTGACTGCTCTCCTGTTTTTCAGAAACATTGTGTACTCCGTGCTATGTTGATAGATCATCTAATTTTAAATCAAGGATAGGGCTGAAAAGCTTCTTTAGAAGTTGAAAGGACATCTGTCGTGAGCTAGTGATGTTGAAAGTTTCCTCTGCAGAATAACTTCCACTAGCTCTTGGACTGTACTTAAAATGTATCAAAGGCAATTAATCCTTTGTAGGTAAATGAGACAAGCCAAATCCTTAATATCCACTCCCACTTGCTGCATAAAAGCATAAGGGCAGAATCAGGCCATTTGGACCATTGACTGCTCTGCAATTTGATCATGGTTGATTTATTTTCTTTCTCGACCCCATTCACTTGCCTTCTCCCCACAACTCTTTCACAATTGGAAATATCCTCTCCATGTCCACTAGGACGTTAAATATTTGGTGTGTTTCAGTAACAGCCCTCTCAATCTCCTAAACTCCAGAGAGTAAAGACCTGGAGCCTTCAAACACATTCAACAGTCATGTCTGCTTCGAAAATGAAAAGCTTCTGAGGCACCCTGAGCTGCTGAAAGGCCCCATTTAAATGCAAATTCTTTTCTCCCTTTTTAGTGGAAATGCTTTATTTTAGTGCTTGTTGATAAACTCAGACAGAAGAACTGATGAGGGCATAATGATGTGGCCATATCCTCTGATTAAAGTCTAATGTGCTATCTGCACATGGTCCGTTTGCATCCCACACTTACAAATAACCATTTTGAAACTGGTAGAGACAAAGTAGTCAGATAGAGGCAGGACATGTTCAATAAATGAGCAGCACTAAGGAATGTTGATAAAACGTGGACCTTGGCTTAAATCCCACAGTTCCCAGAAATCGCAAATTCGGTGCTACTGCCCAGGATGAAATTACGATAATCGCAGATTTCAGACAAGTGCTAGGCTCATAGATCTCCAAATTTCTGCTTTCCTCTTTTCTCCTACTTTAAAAATACGAGAAACAATGTTCAATTCAGCAAAATGGTTCCTGAGCTGACAGAGCTGCAGGTGACTACAGTAGCCATCCTCGAGGTATGTTTTCATTTGGAACACTAGGGCGAACCTCTCTACAAGAATTTAACCCTCTAGTTGTTCCATACTTTCTCCACCAGTGCATCATTTTTCAATTTTGGGATGCCATCACTGAATCACTGCTCTGTTAAGCAAGTCTGGTCTGCCAAACTCTACTTTTAAAGCGCGTACACTTTCCTTATTTCCATTCACAGTATCATTGGTGTCAATTTCAGGGAGCCCATATTGTCCCTGAATCTGTTGAACTTCAGCTGGTAGAGCCACTAGCTCAGAACTCCAGTAACTGCAGACCACTGACCTTGTCAATGTTCTCCTTGTTCCCCTGGGTCCTCCAGTTTCGTCGCATATCCCAGCGGCGTTCCAGTGCCTAGCGTTGGGAGTTTCACTTACCATCTCCACTGTAAATGGATGTTAGGACAATTAGAGGAAATCTGATAGGGGTATGTTCCAGGGAAATATGGAGGAACAGGACTGGTGGGAACACTCTGAAATCTGGCATAGGCTTGATGGGCCAAATTACATCCTTCCATTTAGTGAGGCACTCACTTTCTGTTATGCTATCTGCTGCTGTTTTTGTTATCGCACTCAGTAAGAATACCTACATGCATTTTTGGACACAGGAAAGTCATTAACATCTTGGAACTTTTTTTGGAAAGATGTGTCTTTCCCTTTTGGGAGATAAAAAAGGTTCATTACATCATAAATTTATTTTTGAATCAGCTGGTGTCTCTGTCCCCCATGATTTACTCTGGAATCAGAAATAAAAACAGAAAATTCAGGTGTGAGAGGGGAAAAGTCAGTATAATTTGTGAGGTCCGTATGGGGTGAGAGTTCAGCAGTGGGAGAGCATTCTAGGAGTGCGGTCAGTAAAGTGGTGAGATCTCAGTGTGGGAGTGAGAAATCTGTGTCAGTGTAAAAGGGAGAGGTTAGTCTAGGGGTGAGAAGTCAAGTCGGTACATGATTGAGAATGGATAGGTCATTCCAGGGTTGAGAGTTATATGTGGGAACGAGAGGGGAAAGATCAATCTAGGAGTCAAAGGGAAGAAGTCAGTGCTGTTGTGAGAGGGGAAAGTTCAATGTGGTTGAGACATGCAGAGGTCAGTTTAGGGGTGAGATGTTGGTCCAGTGGTGAGAGGAAGGTGCTAGGGTGAGAACTGAGAAGGCAGTCCAGGAGTGAGATAAGAACATAAGAAATAGGAGCAGGAGTAGGCCACCCAGCCCATCGAGCCTGCCCGGCCATTCAATAAGATCATGGCTGATATGTCCGTAAACTCAGCTCCTTTTCCCCGTAACCTTTAATTCCCCTACTATGTAAAAACCTATTTAACTGTATCTTAAATATATTTAGTGAAGAAGCCTCAACTGCTTCCCTGGGCAGAGAATTCCACAGATTCACCACTCTGTGGGAGAAATAGTTTCTCCTTATCTCCATCCCAAATCTTCTCCCCTGAATCTTGAGGCAATGTCCCCGAGTTCTAGTTTCACCTACCAATGGAAACAACTTTCCTACTTCTATCTTATCTATCCCTTTCAAAATTTTGTATGTTTCTATAAGATCCCCTCTCATTCTTCTGAATTCCAGAGAGTACAGTCCCAGCGGACTCAATCTCTCCTCATAGGTTAACCCCTTCATCTCTGGAATCAACCTGGTGAACCTCCTCTGCACTGCCTCCAAAGCCAGTAAATCCTTCCTCAAGCATGGAGACCAGAACTGCACACAGTACTCCAGGTGCGGCCTCACCAGTACCCTGTGTAGTTGCAGCACAACCTCCTTGCTCTTGAATTCAATCCCTCTAGCAATGAAGGCCAACATTCCGTTTGCCTTCTTAATAACCTGTTCTACCTGCAAGACAACTTTTTGCAATTCATGCACAAGCACTCCCAAGTCCCTCTGCACAACAGCATGCTGCAATCTTTCACCATTTAATTAATAATCTGCTCTTCTATTATTCCTTCCAAAGTGGATGATCTCGCATTTACCAACATTGTATTCCATCTGCCAGACCTTGGCCCACTCACTTATCCTATCTATATCCCTCTGCAGACTCCCCACATCCTCTGTACAATTTGCTTTTCCACTCAGTTTAGTGTCATCAGCAAATTTTCCCTCTTTCAATGTTACTGTGGATGTGAGAGGGAGGAGACATCAGTCTGGGGGTAAGAGTGGAGTGGTCATTCTGGGGTGAGAGTGAAGTGGCAAGTCTGGAGTTGGAGTGAATAATCTGAAGATCATAATGTGTGGTTCAGGCTCCCGTTTGTTTTCAGTCTTCTCAGGCAGGCACTACTTAATCTGGACTATGTTGTTGTCTTCCAGTTGATCATTCGAAGGAATTCTGCACTTCCCTCTCCACAATCCATGTGCAGCAGCTCTCACCCTGTCAGTGAGGGTCTATGGGGCTCCTGATCCCCAAATTATTGCCTTGCATTCTACCTCCGCATCCCCCCCCCCACCTACCCTTTGTACCACAGACAACCATCAAACAGTTTTTTCTTATCATACATGTTCATGAATGCTGCTCCTGTTGGGTGGGGCATGTTTCTGCAAATTCTCTTTCACCTGGGGTCTGTTACCCTTCACACCAACATCCATACAAACCCTGTTTGGATCCTGCTTAGCACCAAATGGATTGGCTGAGAACAAACTATCCAGATACTCACCCCATTATCCCACACGCCCATCCCAATGATCCTGAACACAAGGAAATCTGCAGATGCTGGAATTTCAAGCAACACACATAAAAGTTGTTGGTGAACGCAGCAGGCCAGGCAGCATCTCGGCCCGAAACATCGACTGTACCTCTTCCTAGAGATGCTGCCTGGCCTGTTGCACTCACCAGTGATCCTGAAGCCATTTTCTGCTGCAATTACAGGCAACCAAAACTAATCTGCTATCCAAAAACTGTGGATGTGTGACTTGATTTACAGTTTGGGCACCCCTAGTTAAAACTTCTTACTGTGAATAGCTAAGCGAGTAAAAGATAAACTGATTTCCAAAAGGCATAAAGTTAAAGATGACCCATTTCTTTAATATTTTAAGCAAGAAAACTTTTTTATTTCCATCTTTTACAGTTTCAAAATAACAAAAAAAGGAAAAGAGCCTGAAGCAAAAGTTTGGGCACCCTGCATGGCAGTACTTAGTAACACCCTCTTTGGCAAGTATCACAGCTTGTAAATGCTTTCTGTAGACAGCTAAGAGTCTTTCAATTCTTGTTTGGGGGATTTTCACCCATTCTTCCTTGCAAAAGGCTTCTAGTTCTGTGAGATTCTTGGGCCGTCTTGCATGCACATCTCTTTTGAGCTCTATCCACAGATTCTTAATGATGTTTAGGTCGGGGGACTGTGAGGGCCATGGCAAAACCTTCAGCTTGCGCCTCTTGAGGTAGTCCATTGTGGATTTTGAGGTGTGTTTAGGATCATTATCCTGTTGTAGAAGCCATCCTCTTTTCATCTTCGGCTTTTTTACAGATGGTATGATGTTTGTTTCCAGAATTTGCTGGTATTTAAATGAATTCATTCTTCCCTCTACCAGTAAATGTTCTCTGTGCCACTGGCTGCAACACAAGCCCAAAGCATGATCGATCCACCCCCGTGCTTAACAGTTGGAGAGGGGTCCTTTTCATGAAATTCAGCACCCTTTTTTTCTCCAAACATACCTTTGCTCATTGCAGCCAAAGAGTTATATTCAAAAGGTTCAAAGGAACATCTAAACAAGCCTGATGCATTTTGGAAAGAAGTCCTGTGGACTGATGAAGTTAAAAAAGAACTTTTTGTTATTTTTGTTATTTTGAAACTGTAAAAGATGGAAGTAAAAACAGTGATCTTGTTTAAAATATTAAATAAATGTGTCATCTTTAACTTCATGCCTTTTGGAAATCAGTTCATCTTTTACTCGCTTAGCTATTCATAGTAACAGAAATTTCGACCAGGGGTGCCCAAACTTTTGCATGCCACTGTACCTTGCCCAGAAGAACTGTTTCCAACTACTTACCTTACACAATCAGAGGGGATCCCAGCCTTAGTCAACTGTGCCAGAGGGACACTGCAAATATTGCTTTACTGAAATGGTGCATTTTCAACTGTCTGTCACACTGCATTGCAGCAAAGAACACAAAATAAAAACACACCCTGTGCGATTGAGTGAAATGTTCAGCAGTGCCTGAGGAGATGGACAATGATTGTACAACAGAAAAGGTTAAAGCTGTGAGGTTAGCAAATCCTCTAGACAATGTGTGCCTATTATCACCATCACAGCCGAAACTCAATATTGGATTGAGTCCTTACAATCTGTCTCAAGGCACTTCTGCAAGTTCCAAGTGTAGTCAGCAATAGTTCAACATTTTGGCAGCTTGTTTATGTGAGCATCATTTCTTTCTTTTATAATTTTGTTTGACTATAAATTTTGGCTGCAATTGCAGGAAAATATCTTTGAAATCTTTTGAGTCCACCCAAGAGAACACATGAGACAATGTCATGCTCCTTCAATAATGCAGTATTCGTTCATACTTCACCAAGTCTGCACATAGAATACGTGCTTCAGTCATCAGAATGGGGCTTATGATCTCACTGAAGGACCACTGAACAAGAATAGTCTCAGCATTCATCACCGCAGTGTGACTTGATTGACAGAAGACAAACTACCTAGAGCTTTTGGGGTTTTACTTGTGGGATCTGAAATTGATGGAAGGCCAAAGGAACAAACGTGCTTAGAACATAGAAAAGTATCACACAGGAATGGGCCCTTCAGCCCAGAATGTTGTGTCAAACCAATTCAATTTGTAACAAAATGGCCAACTAAACTAATCCCTTCTTTCTACACAATGTCCATCTCATTCCATTTCCCTCACGATCATGTGCCTCTTCTGTGGATTGTACATTTATTTGTGCCAGGATGCTTTACAGCCATCGAAGTTCTCTGTCTGTTGGCGGTGCTGTGATGTGGGAAAAGCAGCATTAAGTCTGGGTGCATGACAATTGGATAATCTGGAGATTCAAGAGAGTGTAGATGCTACACCCTGGAGCAACCATACAAGACGCTGGGGGAACTCAGCAGGCCTGGCAGCATCTGTGGGGTTAAAATGGACTACCAGTATTTCAGGTCAGATCCCTTCATTGGGATAGATCCGAGTGCCAAAGTGCTGATGATGGCTGGTGAGGACCTGACCTTATCACAGCAGGAACAGGATGGGTTTATGAGTGGAACAACAGTCACTCTGTCATCATAAATGGAGTGATCTCCCCAAGCCCTCCTTCATTGTGGAGCTTACAATGTTCGATGTGTATTTATAACCACAATCAATACAGGTAATATAAAGGCTGTTGGGTGATTTACAAGCGATGTCATAAGATACCACTCAGCCGCATTGGCTTTTAATTTCTATCGTGCTAATCCTTATGTAACCAGTGGGAGAGTGATCAGTTCCAGTTGGGGAACTCAAGAGTTTGATCAAAGATTTGAAAGATGAAGATAATGAGGCTATCAAATTTGTCAGCATGCCATCTTTAAACCAGAATAAAAATAAATCTTCATGATTTCTGCCATCTCTCTGTGGCAGATGCAAGCATCACACATGGTGCCTGTATCCTCAAACTCACCAGTCACTTGGGAAGAGCTATCTACACCCCCATCAAACAGAAGGAGATACAAACCTCAAAATTCATCCATTTGGCAAGAATGACAATACTGATTATTGCCAGTTAGTTGTCTATATTTTTGCCAAACAAAATTTATCATTGACTTTTGTTTCTGAAATGAAATTCTACTCCTGCAATCTCACATCAACATAGGCTGTCTGCTCAGAGGCAGATAGATCATTAACCATCAACAATATCAGTGTCTGACTGGCAGCCAACTCCGGAAGAAAATGATGAGTTTATGCCTCTACTTGTGTTCTGGGTTTCAGGTCATTGATGCAGCAGTGTCAGTGGAAGTTGTGTGGTGCACACCTGCCAAGGTAAGCCATCCATAACATCACAGAAGGCCAAGAACTTCCAAAGCATTCTGTACGTCAAAGGTATCCATTGAATTAATTTATATGACTTGTTCTAGCAGTTTAAATGAATACTTTTGTACAGAGTTACATGGTTTGTCAGTAGCATTCAGGGGAGGTAAACCCAGAGTGACACACATTGTTTTTTCCCAGTAATATTATTTATCCAGTAACGTGCAGGGGCACACTTGTCATTTATTATTTCAGCCATTAATTCATAGATGGCACATTATCTGTGGAAGACACTTCTTGCTTTAAGAAAACATCAGAATCAGGTTTATTGTCACTGGCATGTGACGTGAAATTTGTTAACTTAGCAGCAGCAGCTCAATGCAATACACAATATCGATGAGAAAAAAATAAAATAAGATAAAAATAATAATAATAATAATAAATAAATAAATATATAAATTACAGTATATGTATATTGAATAGATTAAAAAACATGCAGAAACAGAAATACTGTATATTAAAAAAGTGAGGTAGTGTCCAAATGTTCAATGTCCATTTGGGAATCGGATGGCAGAGGGGAAGAAGCTGTTCCTGAATTGCTGAGTGTGTGCCTTCAGGCTTCTGTACCTCCTACCTGATGGTAACAGTGAGAAAAAGGCATGCTCTGGGTGCTGGAGGTCCTTAACAATAGACGCTGTCTTTCTGAAACATCGCTCCCTGAAGATGTCCTGGGTACTTTGTAAGCTGGTGTCCAAGATGGAGCTGACTAGATTTACAACCTTCTGCAGCTTCTTTCAGTCCTGTGCAGTAGCTCCCCCATACCAGACAGTGATGCAACCTGTCAGGAAAAAAAAAACATTGGCGGAATATCATAATTTGCAGTTGAGGAAGTTAACTTAAGCCAATTTAGTTCATTATGAATTGCTCTTAGCACAGAAATAGGCCTTTTGTAAGACCATAAGACATAGGAGCAGAATTCGACCATTCATCCCATCAAGTCTCTCTGCTATTTGGTTATCCTTCTCAATCCCATTCTCCTGGCTTTCCCTGTAGCCTTGGACACCATTACTAATCAAGAACCTATCAGCCTCTTTTTTAAATATACCCAATGACTTGCCTCCACAGATGTCTATGGCATGAATTCCACCCTTTGGCTAAAGAAATCCTGCCTCATCTTTGTTCTAAAGGGATAACCTTCTATTCTGGTACTGTGCCATCTGGTCCTCGAGTCTATTCTGGGAAACATCCTCTCCATGTCCACTCTGCCTAGGTCTTTCAATATTCAGAAGGTTTAACAGAGATTCCCCTTCTCATTCTTCTAAACCCTAGCAAATATGGGCACAGAACCATTAAATGTCCCTCATATATTAACCCTTTCATCTCTGAGATAATTCTGATAAACCTCCTCTTGACACTCTCCAAAATACCAATACGTCCTTCCTTAAGTATGGAGTCCAAAGCTGCTCACAATACTCCGAAAGTGTTCTGACCAATGTCTTATAAAACATCAGCATTACATCATTGCTTATATATTCTAGTTTTCTGAAAATGAATGCTAACATTGCATTTCTCTTCTTCTCTATTTACTCAACTTGCTAGTTAATCCTGCACTAGGACTCCCAACTGGCTCTGCACCTCATATTTCTGAATTTTCTCCCTATTTGGAAAACAGCCTGTGCCTTTATTACTTCTACTGAAGTGTATAACCCAATTCTTCATGCTGCATCCCATCTGCCACTTCTTTGTCCATTTTCCCAATTGAGCTAAGTCCTTCAGCAGACTTTGAACTTCCTCAACACTACCTGCCCTTTACCTATCTTTGTATTATCCACAAGCTAGGCCACAAAACCATAAATCCCATCATCCAGATCATTAACATATAATGTGAAAAGTAGTGGACCAAATATATCCAGGCCTCTGCGTTCTCTTCAATGCAACCTTTTCTATAGAATAGAGGCCAAATATGACTTTGAGGAGGATGCAAAGAATATCATGGATGAAACGAATATCTAATAAGGATGTCATGAACAGAGCAAACATAAAAAGAGAAATAATGTATGAGATCATGAAAAGGCAACGCGACTTCATTGGACATGTGATTAGGAAAGAGGAGTTAGATTGCACGGTAATTATGGGAAAGATTGAAGGGAAGAAAGCAAGAGGGAGGCAAAGACAAATGATGATGGAGACAGCGGCCAGAGAACAGGAAATGAATACCAATGAATTGATCCACTTGACCCGAGACAAGAGTGTGTGGGCCATGGCAGTCAAACCTCAAACTGGGCATGGCACCTAATAGAAACATAGAAACATAGAAAATAGGTGCAGGAGTAGGCCATTCGGCCCTTCGAGCCTGCACCGCCATTTATTATGATCATGGCTGATCATCCACCTCAGAACACCGCCCCAGCCTTCCCTCCATACCCCCTGACCCCCGTAGCCACAAGGGCCATATCTAACTCCCTCTTAAATATAGCCAATGAACTGGCCTCAACTGTTTCCTGTGGCAGAGAATTCCACAGATTCACCACTCTCTGTGTGAAGAAGTTTTTCCTAATCTCGGTCCTAAAAGGCTTCCCCTCTATCCTCAAACTGTGACCCCTCGTTCTGGACTTCCCCAACATCGGGAACAATCTTCCTGCATCTAGCCTGTCCAATCCCTTTAGGATTTTATACGTTTCAATCAGATCCCCCCTCAATCTTCTAAATTCCAACGAGTACAAGCCCAGTTCATCCAGTCTTTCTTCATATGAAAGTCCTGCCATCCCAGGAATCAATCTGGTGAACCTTCTCTGTACTCCCTCTATGGCAAGGATGTCTTTCCTCAGATTAGGGGACCAAAACTGCACACAATACTCCACGTGTGGTCTCACCAAGGCCTTGTACAACTGCAGTAGTACCTCCCTGCTCCTGTACTCAAATCCTCTCGCTATAAATGCCAGCATACCATTTGCCTTTTTCACTGCCTGCTGTACCTGCATGCCCACTTTCAATGACTGGTGTATAATGACACCCAGGTCACATTGCACCTCCCCTTTTCCTAATCGGCCACCATTCAGATAATAATCTGTTTTCCTATTTTTGCCACCAAAGTGGATAACTTCACATTTATCCACATTAAATTGCATCTGCCATGAATTTGCCCACTCACCCAACCTATCCAAGTCACCCTGCATCCTCTTAGCATCCTCCTCACAGCTAACACTGCCACCCAGCTTCGTGTCATCCGCAAACTTGGAGATGCTGCATTTAATTCCCTCATCCAAGTCATTAATATATATTGTAAACAACTGGGGTCCCAGCACTGAGCCTTGCGGTACCCCACTAGTCACCGCCTGCCATTCTGAAAAGGTCCCGTTTATTCCCACTCTTTGCTTCCTGTCTGCTAACCAACTCTCCACCCACACCAATACCTTACCCCCAATACCGTGTGCTTTAAGTTTGCACACTAATCTCCTGTGTGGGACCTTGTCAAAAGCCTCCTGAAAATCCAAATATACCACATCCACTGGTTCTCCCCTATCTACTCTACTAGTTACATCCTCAAAAAATTCTATGAGATTCGTCAGACATGATTTTCCTTTCACAAATCCATGCTGACTTTGTCCGATCATTTCACCGCTTTCCAAATGTGCTGTTATCACATCCTTGATAACTGACTCCAGCAGTTTCCTCACCACCGACGTTAGGCTAACCGGTCTATAATTCCCCGGTTTCTCTCTCCCTCCTTTTTTAAAAAGTGGAGTTACATTAGCCACCCTCCAATCCTCAGGAACTAGTCCAGAATCTAACGAGTTTTGAAAAATTATCACTAATGCATCCACTATTTCTTGGGCTACTTCCTTAAGCACCCTGGGATGCAGACCATCTGGCCCTGGGGATTTATCTGCCTTCAATCCCTTCAATTTACCTAACACCACTTCCCTACTAACATGTATTTCGCTCAGTTCCTCCATCTCACTGGACCCTCTGTCCCCTACTATTTCTGGAAGATTATTTATGTCCTCCTTAGTGAAGACAGAACCAAAGTAATTATTCAATTGGTCTGCCATGTCCTTGCTCCCCATAATCAATTCACCTGTTTCTGTCTGCAGGGGACCTACATTTGTCTTTACCAGTCTTTTCCTTTTTACATACCTATAAAAGCTTTTACAGTCCGTTTTTATGTTGCCTGCCAGTTTTCTCTCATAATCTTTTTTCCCCTTCCTAATTAAGCCCTTTGTCCTCCTCTGCTGAACTCTGAATTTCTCCCAGTCCTCAGGTGAGCCACTTTCTCTGGCTAATTTGTATGCTGCTTCTTTGGAATTGATACTGTCCCTAATTTCTCTTGTCAGCCACGGGTGCACTACCTTCCTTGATTTATTCTTTTGCCAAACTGGGATGAACATTTGTTGCAGTTCATCCATGCAACCTTTAAATGCTTGCCATTGCATATCCACCGTCAATCCTTTAAGTGTCATTTGCCAGTCTATCTTAGCTAATTCACGTCTCATACCTTCAAAGTTACCCCTCTTTAAGTTCAGAACCTTTGTTTCTGAATTAACTATGTCACTCTCCACCTTAATGAAGAATTCCACCATATTATGGTCACTCTTACCCAAGGGGCCTCTCACGACAAGATTGCTAATTAACCCTTCCTCATTGCTCAAAACCCAGTCCAGAATAGCCTGCTCTCTAGTCGGTTCCTCGACATGTTGGTTCAAAAAACCATCCCGCATACATTCCAAGAAATCCTCTTCCTCAGCACCTTTACCAATTTGGTTCACCCAATCTACATGTAGATTGAAGTCACCCATTATAACTGCTGTTCCTTTATTGCACACATTTCTAATTTCCTGTTTAATACCATCTCCGATCTCACTACTACTGTTAGGTGGCCTGTACACAACTCCCACCAGCGTCTTCTGCCCTTTAGTGTTACGCAGCTCTACCCATATCGATTCCACATCTTCCCGGCTTATGTCCTTCCTTTCTATTGCGTTAATCTCTTCTTTGACCAGCAACGCCACCCCACCTCCCCTTCCTTCATGTCTATCCCTCCTGAATATTGAATATCCCTGAACGTTCAGCTCCCACCCCTGGTCACCCTGGAGCCATGTCTCTGTGATCCCAACTATATCATAATCATTAATAACAATCTGCACTTTCAATTCATCCACCTTATTACGAATGCTCCTTGCATTGACAGACAAAGCCTTCAGACGCTCTTTTACAACTCTCTTAGCCCTTATATAATTATGCTGAAAAGTGGCCCTTTTTAATGCTTGCCCTGGATTTGTCAGCCTGCCACTTTTACTTTTCTCCATAGTACTTTTTGTTTCTACCCTCACTTCACACCCCTCTGTCTCTCTGCACTGGTTCCCATCCCCCTGTAGTGAACTAACCTCCTCACGCCTAGCCTCTTTAATTTGATTCCCACCCCCCAACCATTCTAGTTTAAAGTCACCTCAGTAGCCCCCGCTAATCTCCCTGCCAGGATATTGGTCCCCCTAGGATTCAAGTGCAATGATGATGATGAGAGGCCAAGACTGCACACCATACTCCAGTCATGATCTAACCAGTGTTTTGTGAAGTTACAACATAACATTTATACTCTGGCCTGATCTATGAAGGCAAGTATGTTATACGTCGTCTTCTCCATCCTATCTACCTATATTGGCACTTCAACGAACTAAGGACTTGGACCACTGTCTCTCTGTTCATTTTCTTGTCAAATGCCTTACTAAAGTCTATATTCATATGGACATGTAGACATATAGTCTTCTTAGTTACCTCATCAAAGATTCAAGAAAATTACTGAGACAGGATTACCCAACACAAAACCATGCCCATTGTCCCTGATCAGTCCCTGGCTTACCAAATGAATATAAATGTTATTTCTTAGAATGTTTTCCAGTAATTCCTTATCACTGACTTAGGGCTTACCTGACTGTAATTACCTGGCTGATCCCTGCTGCCCTTCTCAAATAAAGGAAAAACATTAGATATCTCCCAGTGTTCTGGTACATGGACTGTGGCCAACAAAGATGCAAGCATCTCCATCAGGATCCCCGTTATCTCTTTGCTTGCTTCCCATAGCATCTGGGATTGGTCTCATCCAACCCTTGGTATTATGTGTTTCAAATGACTCATGGCATGAAGTTTAATGCAGACAAGAGTGATGTGATACATTTTGGAAGGTTACAAGGCAGAGAGGGGAGTGAAGAAGGCATATGTCATGCTCTCTTCATTGGCCGGAGCATTGAGTAGAAGAGTTGCAACATCACGTTACATCTGTGCAGGATGTGAGTGAGGCTGCATCTGGTGTTCTGTGTCCAGTTCTGATCATCATAAAACTAAGCTAGCAGGCGTGTAGTGAAGGATGTTGCCAGGACAGCAGGGCTTGAGAAATAAGCTGGGACTATTTTCCCTGGAGTGAAGGAGGCTGAGGCTGAGGGATGACCTTATAGAGATTTATAAAATTATGAGGTGCACTGATAAGACAGATTGTCACAGTCTTTTTGCAAGAGGAGTGGAGTCGAAATCAAGAGGGAATAAGTCTAAGGTTAAAGGTAAAAGAGTTAAAGGAGATCTGAAGAGCAATCTTTTCATTGAGTGGATGGTGTGCATGTCAGAGGGAGTGGCAGTAGCAGACATCCTGTACTTCATCATCATCATGTGTTGTATCATACAATGTAGGAGATCGTGACCATGACTGTTCTTGGAAAAATTTTCTACTGAAGTGATTTGCCATTGCTTCCCGGCTAGTGTCTTTACAAGACGGGTGACCCCAGCCATTATCAATGCTCTTTAGGGATTGTCTACCCGGCATCAGTGGTTCCATTACCAGGACTTGTGATATGCACCAACTGCTGATACGACCATCGACCGCCTGATCCCGTGGCTTCAGGTGACCCTAATCGGAGGACTAAGCAGGTGCTGCAGTTTCAGGCTAGTGGAGGGAAGGAGTGCCCTACACCTCCTTTGGTAGAGATGTATTCCCACCCTACCACCCTAATTTCAATAAATAAAATGTTTAAAAGACTTTTGGACAGGATCATGGTTCAAAAAGGTTTAGAGGGATATGAGCCTAATGCAGGAAACTAGGATTCAAAGATGCTCCAGGAGATTCAAAGTACATTTATTATCAAGGTATGTAAGCAGTATACAAACCTGAGAATTTTCTTCCCACAGACAGTCAGGAAACAAAGAAACACAATGAAATCTGTTCAAAGAAACATCAAACACCCAACATGCAAAAGAGGAACAAATTGCACAAATGGCAAAAAATGAATGAAGAGCACAGAAAAACACATCAAACCACAGAGCCATTGAAACAGTTTTGGACTGTTCAGTTCAGTTCTGTTCTGTTCGATTTAGCGCTGTGTCATCCATTAACTGCAGGCCACCCAGCCAGTCCACCTCCATCAAAACCGCGCAAAATAGCAATGAAAAAATGAGTAACCAGAAACTAGAAACACATATAACATGAAATACAGAGTCCAAACACAAACCGTGGCAATTAAACCTTGCCCAAGACCTGAGACTCTGCACCGCCTGCAGCATTGAGTGAGAGTGAGGCAAGCGCAGGCACCTTCCTGTGGGAGCACCCCGAAACTGGCAACACAAATAGATAGGTAGTAAAGAGTGCTGCCCGCTTGCATTCACTGGTCAGGGTGGTAAGTCCAGAATCTGAGAAGCCATGTGCAGCTGTAAAAGAACTCCAGTTGGGCTACATCTGGAGTACCATGTGTAGCTCTGATATCGAACTGATGTGGACGATTTGGAGGGGGGCAGAAAAGGTTTAAGGAAAGCTTGGAGAAATTGAGTTGTTTCCTCAGGAGCATTAGAGGTCAAGGGGTGACCTGATACAAGCGCAAAACGTTATAAGAGCTTTTCTCCCAGACTGCAAATGTAAACCCTGGAAGCATCAGTTTAAAGTGATGCATGGAAAGTTTAGAGGAGATTTGTAAGGCAAATTCTTTTTACGCAGAAAGTGCTGCCTGCTTGGAATGCACTGCCAGGGTGGAAGTAGATATAAAAGCACACTTAAGAGGCATTTGGACAGACACATGAACAGGATACAGACCGTGTGGAGCCAGCTGGGCTTAGTTAAATCGGTGACATGGTCAGCACTGGAATTGTGGGCTGAAGGACCTGTTCCTGTGCTGTATAATTTTGTGTTGTGTGCTCCGCCTTCTTAATACTGACATACTCCAGACCATCAAACTATCCCTCCCTGAACTCACTATCCTCCATATCCTTCTCTTTGCTACCATCCTTGGTTCTATACAGTGTTCCGGTTGAGGTGCAGGCACTGAGGTTTTGTCTCAAGAGCTTTGTTCAAGGAGGGTGAGTAGCGTTAAGCTAAGATCAGGGATGTGGGAGGTTCCTCCTGCACCAGCTCCTCAGCCACTTATTCATCTGCCTCATCCTCCTGTTTCATGAGCATGTGGTACCAGAAGTCCCAGTCCTTCGGTCAGTGTGTGGAACGCGCGGGAATGTCCCTGAGAGTGAACAAGATAGTTGGGGTCCTGAAGGAGGGCACAGATCAGAAAGACAAGGCCATATGCAAAAACAGAGAGAAACCAAAGAAACAGAATTATGAACAGGTCATTCAGTCCCTCATGTGTACCCCACCTTTCAATAAATCCTGTCATCTTTCACCTCAGCAGCACTGCCCACACTGACCCCATATCCCCTGATTCACTAATTATCTTCAAAAAAGGTTGACCTCTGTTGATTACAGTCAGTTCATAGTCTGCAGGACACCTTAAAGTACATTAACCTCTACGGCCCTCAAGACAATGCTTTCACAGGCACCATAAAACTTTGGCAAATCTCTCATGTCATGAGCCACAGACATGACCTCTGACAACGACTTAGCAATAATGTTTTAATGCAGCACCTCCAGAGATTTTTGTGAGTTACCAATTTGGGATGACAACCAGGAATCAGGAACAACACTCATCAATACACAATCCGGCCAGTGAAATTTCTCGACCTGTCTCAGTTGTCCTGTGGTATTGTGATGGTCTCTGGCTGATGAGGGAATATTTGAGCAAGCACTTACGCGGCATATATGAGGACCTCTGCAATGGTGGTGGAATTTGAGATTTGAGGCACATTTGCAGCATGTATCTATCAGCCAGGATACTAAGAATAGGTAGTTCTTCCTTCTTTATCATTAACACAATGGCTTATGCTAACTTAATGTGTCCTCACGGGTCATCATTCAAAACGAGGGTTGATTACCGTCCCACATTGATGGCAAAAATTACACAACAATTCTGTCATGAGGAGGTGTAGGCTGATCCCACCTGCACTACAGTAACACATTGCAGTGTTAAACACACTTCCTCAGTCACAGTTCAGTGTTTGTTCCTGAGGTGAAGGGGTTCAGCTGTGAAGAGAGACTGAAATAGAAATCTTGAGAATTCAGTTCTTCTCTCTCCTTCTTCCTTTCTCTTATTTTCTGATGGACATCTGCATGAGTGCATCAGATCAAAATGAAACCATCAAAAGTACTCAGGATGTGATATGCATGCTTGTTATTCTTCCTTTCCTGGCTCATCTGTAAGTGTGATGAGATACTCTGTTAAGTGGCAGGGTGTTACAGCAAGAAAAGCAGCCAAGACTTTATAGCAACATAAGTGAAACTAGACACTAAGCCAAAGGAGATGAAAGAATGGAGACAGAATGATTTCTATCTACTCAGCATCTTTCACAGCACTGTACCATCATCCCAAAGCATGTTCCAGTCAATGAAGATTTTTTAAAGCCTCTGCTGTGATGTAAGGAACATGGTAGCCACAGCAAGCTTCCACAAGCAGCGGTGCGAGTATAACTAAATAAATTGATTAAGGATGATTAGCCAAAGGATAAATATTGGCAAGACTCTAGCTGCTGCTGGAACAATACCATGAGACCACGTGTGTCCACCAGGAGAGCATTCATTCATATTAGCACATAGGACTGTTCAGCAAAGGAACAGGCCCTTTGGTTCATATGTCAGAGCCTGTTACGATGTCAATTTAAACTCATGCTATCTGCCTGCACATGGGTTACATCCCTCCATCCACTCTGCCTATCAGAAGCATACAAAGGAATATGTCTAAATGTTCATGGAAGTGGCCACACAAGTTGACAAAGTGGAAAAGAGAGTGTATTGCATGTTTTTGCTTGTTGGTTAGGGAACTGAGTCTATGTGTTGTGAAGTCATCTTGTAGCTGTGTAGGCCTCATTTGAATTATTGGATGCATTTCTGGTCACTGCATTCCAGGAAGATATGAGGGTTTTGGAGAGAGTGCAGAAGAGGTTCACTCGGGTGACGATTGGTGTGGGACTATAATTGTGGAACTAGAAGAAGAGGTTGAACAAACTTGGATTGTTTTCTCTGGAACATTGTAAGCTGAGGAGTGACCTGATAAAAGTTTATAAAATTGAGAGAGTCACAGAAGGGATATACAGTTAGAGTGTTTCTCCCCAGGTGGAAATATCCAATACTAGAGCGCATAGCTTTAAGGCAGGAGGGGTTGAGGTAGAAAGTTTAAGGAAATATGCAGGACGAATCTTTTTACACAGAGACTGGAAGATACCTGAAATGCACTGCTAGGGGTGGTGGTGGAAGCAGATATGATAGCAAGAGACATTTGGACAGGCACATGATCCCAGGAATGAAAGGGTTAACATATGAGGAGCATTTTATAGCCCTGGGCCTGTATTCACTGAAGAATCCTTGCAATCTATTGAAAACTGAAGGTCTGGATAAAGTGGATGTGGAAAGGATGTTTCCTATAGTAGGCGAGTCTAGGATCAGAGGGCACCACCTCAGAATTGAGGGACATCCATTTAGAACAGAAATTTCTTATGCCAGAATGAGGTGAATCTGTGGAATTCATTGCCACAGATGCTATGCAGGCAAAGTCATGGGATATATTTAAGGTGGAGGTTGATAGATTCTTGATTAGTCAGGACGTTAAAGGTTTCAGGGAGAAGGCAGGAGTATGGGGTTGAAAGGAATAATAAATCAGCCATGATGGAATGGTGGAGCAGGCTCAATGGGATGAATAACCTAATTCTGTTCCTATGTCTTATGGTCATAAGAGGGCATGACCCAGATGATGATGGCCCTTCTTGATTAATGCCTCTTTCCTGAAGCACCACCTCTTGAAGGTGCCCTTGTCGGTGGGAAGGGTTGTGTTCATATGGAGCTGGCTGAGGCTACAGCACTTTGCAGCCTCTCTTGATCCTATGCACTGAGCCTCCACTGATGCTGCAATAGGGGACCAACCTGGCACCTGAACCACTGATATCCATTCTCACGTGATAATGACTTTGTTCTGCTGAAAGGTTATTTAAGCTGAGCATTATGCACTGGAGTGTGAAGGAAGTGTGTTAGCAGCATGTGGTAATGTTAAATGGAATCAATTTTTCTTTGCTTATTCGGAGCACAGCCCAAGTGTTGGTAAACATAATTTGCAACAAGTATATCACATGAAGACTTGGATAATGGCAAAAATAGCTGATTTAATGGACAAGCAATACAATAACCATTTCCTTTCCTTATTTCAGTCAATTTAGAAGATCAAACATTTCAGTTTTAAACCATCCAACTAGACAATGCAGCCCAAATATGGTGATGTTGATGATATTCACTTTCTTACTTGACTGAGAAATTCAATACCATCAGCCTGGCTGTATTTGCGAGGTCAGACTCTGTGCAATTGGAACATCACCACCTGAATCTAGATGGGGTATCCAGTTGTCAAATTAGATTGAACAATTAAAGAAAGGTTAAGGGCAAAACAATTAAATTGTTTTCAATTATTTGAGAGACGATTTCTTCTCAGATCTCTCACTGGACAGCTTTGCATTTGTTGGGCAACAGTAAAAATTTGACATAGTCCAGCATTGGAGGCTCATCCAGAAAATCAGGATGCATGAGATGCACAATGACTTGACTGATTGTTAGCACTACCATCTACTTTTTATGGTGCAGAACCATTCACAATATCCTAACCAGTGTCTTGTACAGCTACAACATGATGTCCCCGCTCTTAGACTCAATGTACCTGTCTATGAACGCAAACAAGTGATGGTGCCTTCCTCACTACATAATCCACCTGTTGCCTGTGAAATTGTTCTCTAAGATCTCGCTGTATATCAGTACTCCTAAAGTCTGTATTATTTACTGAAAGTCTCCATTTACTGTAATATGCCTGGACACTATTATGTGACCCAAAATGGATCCAAAATTGGCATGGTAATTGACTCCTGTCCCGATTAAATTCTGTCTGCCACCATTCTGCCCAACTTCCAGCTGATCTGTAAATCTCTGAATCCATCAGCAACTATTCTCACCATCTACAATCCCATCAATCTCTGTGCCATTTCCAGCCTTACTCAGCACACCACAGACATACTTATTCAGGTCATTTACACATGACAGCAACCAATGCTGTACACCACTGATAACTGACTTTCAGTCAGAGAAATCCAACCCTCTGTCACCATCCCTTGTCTCCTATCACCAAGCAAATATTTAACGGAGTTTTCCAAAGCACTTTGGACCCCATTCACCCTAACCTTCTGAACCAGTCTACGACTAGGCACCTCGTCAAAAGCTTTGCTAAAATCCATATATACCACATCCACTGAACTTCCTTGCCTTTGTCAATTTTCTTAGTAACCTCTCCAAAAAACTCAGTCAGATTTATGAGGCAGGATTTCCCATCAGTCCCAACATTTTCAAATGATTATAAATCCTATCCAGAAGAGTTTTTCAATTGCTTCTCTACTACTGACATAAGGTTCACTGGCTGGCAGTTTACCAATTTATTCCTGCCTCATCTGCTGTATTTGGGAAAATGATTAGCGCTTGATTCCTTGCACGTAATTAAAAGATGTAAGTTTGTTGGTTAATTGGCTATTGTAAATTGCCCCTTGAATGTTTGAATCTGGGGCTGATTGGCATACATGAGGGAAAATGAGTGGAATGGGACTAAAATGAGTCAAAATAAACTTGATGGGAATGATCTCCTTCCATGTCACGAGAGAACATAAGGTATGAGACAAACTTGGCTATTTAAACACAGTTAATAAGGAAAACATGAAGAGAAGTAGCAATTGGCTACTGGGTCACTTGATGCACCTCCATTGTTGAGTGAGATTAAGACTGATCCTGTGTATCATTTACTTGCCCACCCAATCTCCCCTGATAATGGGAACAAACCACCATTGTTTTTAGTCCTGAATGCACTCAGGGACTGAGCCCCCGTAACCTCAGGAAGAGAGAGTCTTAGAGACTCACCCCACTCTAGGACATACTCTTTTCTTGAGGGATTCTCAAGTTCTAAATATCTAACCTCTTATCTTGAGACTATGTTCCCCTGAATAGTCCCAGACTCTGGACCGAGCCCAGCAACATCTCTCCCTCAGAAGCAGGTTATGTCTCAGTCAAAGCAGCACACACAAAATGCTGGAGGAACTCAGCAAGTCAAGCAGCGTCCATGGAATGAGTAGCCAATGTTTAAGGCTGAGACCCTTCTTCAGGACTGGAAAGGAAGAGGGAATAAAAAGGTGGGAGGAAGGAGAGAATGATAGCTGGAAGATGATAGGTGAAGACAAGTGGATGAGAAGGGTAAAGGACTGGAGATGAAGGAACCAGATATGAGAGGAGAGTGGACCATTGGAGAAAGGGAAGGAGGAGGGGCACCATGGGGAGGAGATAGGTCAGTGAGAAGAGGTAAGAAGCCAGACTGGGAAATTAAAAAAAAAGGGGAAGGCAGGGAAACATTTGCTTACTGGAAGGAGAAATCGATGTTCATGCCATCCGGTTGAAGGCTACTCAGATGGAATATAAGGTGTTGCTCTTCCACTCTGAGTGTGGCCACATAGTGGGACAAGAGGAGGCCACGGACTGATATGTCGGAATGGGAATGGGAATTTGAATTAAACTGTTAGGCCATTGTGAAATCATTTTTGTCAGATGGAGGGGAGATGTGCAACAAAGCAGTCCACAATCTACGACGGGTCTCACCAATGTAGAGGAGGCTGTATCAGGAGTACTGGATACAGTAGACCACCCTAGCAGATTTGCCTCATCTGGAAAGAACATTTGGAGCCCTGAATAGTGTTGAGTGAACAGGTGTAGCACTTTGCCCATAAGTGCTGGGAGGGAGATGAGTGGGGAGGACAAGTGGACAAGAGAATAGTTAAAGGAACATTCCCTGCCGAGAGCAGAGAGAGGGGAGGGAGGAGGTTAAAGGAACATTCCCTGCAGAGAGCAGAGAGAGGGGAGGGAGGAGGAAAAAGGAACATTTCCTGCCTGAGCAGAGAGAGTGGAGGGAGGAGGTGAAAGGAACATTCACTGCCGAGAGAGTGGAGGGAGGAAGGAGGAGGTGAAAGGAACATTCCCTGCCGAGAGCAGAGAGAGTGGAGGGAGGAGGAAAAAGGAACATTCCCTGCCTGAGCAGAGAGAGTGGAGGGAGGAGGTGAAAGGAACATTCCCTGCCGAGAGCAGAGGGAGTGGAGGGAGGAGGTGAAAGGAACATTCACTGCCGAGAGAGTGGAGGGAGGAAGGAGGAGGTGAAAGGAACATTCCCTGCAGAGAGCAGAGAGAGTGGAGGGAGGAGGAAAAAGGAACATTCTCTGCCTGAGCAGAGAGAGGGGAGGAGGTAAAAGGATCATTTCCTGCCTGAGCAGAGAGAGTGGAGGGAGGAGGAAAAAGGAACATTCCCTGCAGAGAGCAGAGAGAGGGGAGGGAAGAGGAAAAAGGAACATTTCCTGCCTGAGCAGAGAGAGTGGAGGGAGGAGGTGAAAGGAACATTCACTGCCGAGAGCAGAGAGAGTGGAGGGAGGAGGTGAAAGGAACATTCCCTGCCTGAGCAGAGGGAGGGGAGGAGGTAAAAGGATCATTTCCTGCCTGAGCAGAGAGAGTGGAGGGAGGAGGGAAAAGGAACATTCCCTGCAGAGAGCAGAGAGAGGGGAGGGAGGAGGAAAAAGGAACATTTCCTGCCTGAGCAGAGAGAGTGGAGGGAGGAGGTGAAAGGAACATTCACTGCCGAGAGCAGAGAGAGTGGAGGGAGGAGGAAAAAGGAACATTCCCTGCCTGAGCAGAGAGAGGGGAGGAGGTAAAAGGATCATTTCCTGCCTGAGCAGAGAGAGTGGAGGAGGAGGTGAAGATGTGTTTGGTGGTAGGATCCCTTTGGAGATGGCAGAAGTTGCAGAGAATCATGTGTTCCTAACCTACCAGCCCATGAGCCACTGTATCCATCACTGTTAAGGTGGCCGGAAGAAGGGGTGGGCACAGAGGTTCGGGAAATGGAGGAGATGTGGGTAGCGGCAGTATCACAAGTAGAGGAAGGGATTTGTATTCTTTGAAGAAGGAGGATATTTCAGTAATCCTAGAAAGGAGAACTGCATCCTGGGAATAGATATAGTGTAGATAAAGGAACTGAGAAAAGGGAATAACATTTTTACAGGAGACAGGTGGGAAGAGATATAGTCAAGATAGGTTTATTAAAAAGATGTGGGTCGACAGTTTCTCTCCAGAGTTGGAGACAGAGAGTTTGAGAAAGAGGCCGGATGTGTCAGAGATGGACCAGGTGAATTTAAGGGCAGGGTGGAAGTTGGAGGCGAAGATGATGAAATTGATGGGTGCATGAAGCAGCACCAATGCAATCATCAGTGCAGCAGAAGAAGAGTTGGGGAGCATTCTGGGGAAGCCTTGCAACATAGTTTGCAGTCAAACCATCTCTCAGACTTTGAAACTCCAGAAAGCACAGGCCAACCATATTCAGCCATTCCTTAGCGATCAAATCCCTCATCATGAGAATTGACCCAATAAATCCATACTGCACTGATCCCAAAGCCAACGTTTTCCTGTTTAATTCCTGAGACAAGACTGATGACATGCTCCACCTGAGGTCTCAGCAAACCTGGGTCCAATCTCAGCCAGAGCCCCTTACTCTTGTATTCCAAAGTCTTTGCAAAAAAGTCAAATATGCTGCATATTTTCATTATCACTTGCTACAACGACATTGACTTTCTGCATTACTCTGTCTCTTTACACCTACGTGAACTAGTTTCTCATCGTACAATAAGTATGCAGATTCTAAGTACTTCTTGTCATCATGATAGTAAACTTCAGAGAAAGTTATGCACCAAAAACAAGGTTTCTTGGATCTCTGCACACAAAACATATGCCAAAAATAACTGACAGAAACCTGTCACCCCTCAGTCTTCAAGGGAAACAGATACAGCCGATCCAATACACAAAATAATCTGCAGATGCTGGGGTCAAAGCAACACTCACAACCCGCTGGAGGAACTCAGCAGGTCGGGCAGCATCCCTGGAAATGATCAGTCAGCGTTTCGGGCCGGAACCCTTCGTCAGGACTTGACTGATCGGTTCCACGGATGCTCTCCGACCTGCTGAGTTCCTCCAGTGTGTTGTGAGTGACAGCCTATCCAATCGTTCCCCAAAAGAAAAGTCCTCCAGCCCAGGCATTATCCTTTGCATTATGTCCTACACACTCAAGTAAGATTTTTTTTATTGCACTTGGTGCCCATGTTTTTTGGTAGATATGACAATATATTTGACCTTAGAAACATAGAAAACCTACAGCACAATACAGGACCTTCAGCCCACAAAGCTGTGCCGAACATGTCCTTACCTTAGAACTACCTAGGCTTTACCCATAGCCCTCTATTTTTCTAAGCTCCATGTGGCCATCCAGAAGTCTCTTCAAAGACCCTATCATTTCCGCTTCCACCAGCGCTACCGGCAGCCCATTCCACACACTCACCACTCCCTGCATAAAAAAACTTTCCCCTGACATCTCCTCTGTACCTACTTCCAAGCACCTTAAAACTATGCCCTCTCATGCTAGCCATTTCAGCCCTGGGGAAAAGCCTCTGACTATCCACATGATCAATGCCTCTCATTACCTTGTACACCTCCATCAGGTCACCTCTCATCCTCCGCCACTCCAAGGAGAAAAAGGCCGAGTTCATTTGTGTCATCAGCAAGTTTACTAACCCGTTCCTCCACTTCCTCATCCAGGTCATTTATCAAAATCACAAAGAGTAGTGGTCCCAGAACAGATCCCTGAGGCACACCACTGGTCACCAACCTCCATGCAGAATATGACCTCTCTACAACCACTCTTTGCCTTCTGTGGGCAAGCCAGTTCTGGGTCCACAAAGCAATGTCCCCTTGGATCCCTTGCCTCCTTACTTTCTCAATAAGCCTTGCATGGGGTACCTTGTCAAATGCCTTGCTGAAATCCATATACACCACATCTACTGCGCTACCTTCATCAATGTGTTTAGTCACGTCCTCAAAAAATTCAGTCAGGCTCGTAAGGCACGATCTGCCTTTGACAAAACCATGCTGACCATTCCTAATCGTATTATACCTCTCCGAATGTTCATAAATCCTGCCTTTCAGGATCTTCACCATCTACTTACCAATCACTGAAGTAAGACTCACTGGCCTATAATTTCCTGGGCTATCCCTACTCCCTTTCTTGAATAAGGGAACAACATCCACAACCCTCCAATCCTCCGGAACCTCTCCCATCCTCATTGATGATGCAAAGATCAATGCCAGAGGCTCAGCAATCTCCTCCTTCGCGTCCCACAGTAGCCCGGGGTACATCCCGTCCGGTCTGGGTGACTTATCCAACTTGATGCTTTCCAAAAGCTCCTGCACATCCTCTTTCTTAATATCTACATTCTCAAGCTTTTCAGTCCGCTGCAAGTCATCCCTACAATAACCAAGATCATTTCCCATAGTGAATACTGAAGCAAAGTATTCATTATGTACCTCTGCCATCTCTGCAGGTTCCATACACACTTTTCCACTTTCACACTGATTGGCCCTATTCTCTCACGTCTTATGCTCTTGCTCTTCACATACTTGTAGAATGCCTTGGGTTTTTACTTACTCCTTTCCGCAAATGACTTCTCATGGCCCCTTCTGGCTCTCCTAATTTCATTCCGAAGCTCCTTCCTGCTAGCCTTATAATCTTCTAGATACCTATCATTACCTAGTTTTTTGAACCTTTTGTAAGCTCTTCTTTTCCTCTTGACTAGAAACAACAGCCTTAGTGCACCACGGATCTTGTACCCTACCATGCTTTCCATGTCTCATTGGAACGTACCTACTCAGAACCCCATGCAAATATCCCTTGAACATTTCCCACATTTCTTCTGTATGTTTCCCTGAGAACATCTGTTTCCAATTTATGCTTCCAAGTTCCTGCCTGATAGCCTCATATTTCCCCTTACTCCAGTTAAACATTTCCCTAACTTGTCTGTTCCTATCCCTCTCCAATGCTATGGTAACGGAGACAGAATTGTAATCACTATCTCCAAAATGCTCTCCCACTGAGAGGCCTGACACCTGACCAGGTTCATTTCCCAATACCAGATCAAGCACAGCCTCTCCTCTTGTAGGCTTACCTACATATTGTGTCAAGAAACCTTCCTGACCACACCTAACAAACTCTACCCCATCTAAACCCCCCACTCTAGGGAGATGCCGATCAATATTTGGGAAATTAAAATCTCCCACGACAACAACCCTGTTATTATTACTCCTTTCCAGAATCTGTCTCCCTATTGGCTCCTCGATGTCCCTGTTACTATTGGATGGTCTATAAAAAACACCCAGTAGAGTTTTTGAACCCTTCCTTTTCCTAACTTCCACCCACAAAGACTCCATTGACAACCCCTCCATGACTTCCTCCGTTTCTGCAGCCGTGACACTCTCTATGATCAACAGTGCCACGCCCCCACCTCTTTTGCCTCCCTCCCTGTCCTTTCTGAAACATCTAAAACCTGGCACTTGAAGTAACCATTCCTGCCTCTGAGCCATCCAAGTCTCTGTAATGGCCACAACATCATAGCTCCAAGTGCTGATCCACGCTCTAAGCTCACCTGCTTTATTCATAATACTTCTCGCATTAAAATAGATGCATCTCAAACCATCGGACTGAGCGCATCCCTTCTCCATCACCTGCCTATCCTCCCTCTCGCACTGTCTCCAAGCTTTCTCATTTGTGAGCCAACTCCCCTTTCAGTTCATTTCTAGTTTAAACTCTCCCCAGTAGCCTTAACAAACCTTCCCGCCGGGATATTGGTCCCCCTCAGATTCAAGTGTAACCCATCCTTTTTGTACAGGTCACACCTGCCCCAGAAGAGGTCCCAATGATCCAGAAATCTGAATCCCTGCCCCTTGCTCCAATCCCTCAGCCACGCATTTATCCTCCACCTCATTCTATTCCTATACTCACTGTCGCATGGCACAGGCAGTAATCCCGAGATTACTACCTTTGTGGTCCTGCTTCTCCTTCTTTTCAAATCTTTTTATTGTTATATTATACAGAAAAAATAACATTAGAACATTGAAGTAACAATATTTACAATGTCTCAAAAAGACATTATCTTAAAGATTGAAAAAAAATCTTATGATAACAGAAAAAACCTACTAAGCAGAAAAGTGAGAAAAAAAGAACCCATTAGGTGTACAACCCCGGAGCCATGCGTCATACAAAAAGCTTCTAAAAATAAACATCAAACCGCCAGCAAGAAAAGAAAATATACTAAGAAGTCCTGCTTCTCAACTTCTTTCTTAACTCCCTGTAGTCTGCTTTCAGGACCTCCTCCCTTTTCCTACCTATGTCGTTGGTACCAATATGTACCACGAACTCTGACTGTTCTCGTTCCCACTTCAAAATATCGTGGATGCGATCAGAAACATCCTGGACCCTGGCACCTGGGAGGCAAACTACCATCTGTGCTTCTTTCCTGCATCCACAGAATCACCTGTCTGACCCCGTAAGTATAGAGCCCCCTATTACTGCCACCTTCGCCTTTCCCTACCCTTCTGAGGTACAGGGCCAGACTCTGTGCCAGAGGCGCGACCACTTTTGCCTTTCCCAGGTTGGCTGTCCCCCCAATAATACTCAAACAGGAGTACTTGTTGTTAAGGCGGACAGCCACTGGGGTACTCTCTAGTACCTGCTTCTTGCCCTACCCTCTCCTAACTGTTACCCACTTCTCTGTCTCCTGTGGTCCTGGAGTGATCGCCTGCCTATAGATCCTTGACATACATACGGCATGTTGTGGTGACAGATCTGCACACAATACTTCCAATTGCACCCTAACTAGTATTTTGTTCAGTTGTGATATAATATTTCAATTCTTCTGTTCCACACCCCAGTCTATGAAGACGAGCATCCTGTACACCTTCTCCACCACCCTATATACTGTATATGTTCCATTTTCAGGGAAATAAATACTGCACCACAAGGTCCCTCTGTTTATCAATATGGTGTGGTGCCTGACCATTGACTGTATAAGTACCAAACAAACATACTATACTTGCACCCAGCTATATATATATATATTCATTCCACCCCAGTTTATAACAGTAGCATTTTTCCATTTCTACTCTCAGTTCTCCATGGCAACACACACAAAATACTGGAGGAGCTCAGGAGGTCAGGCAGCATCGATGGAAAAGAGTAAACAGCCGACATTTTGGGCCAAAGACTCTTCACCAGGGCAAGCTGAGTTCTGCTAACCATGTTCAACTGAAGGAAAACAGTATCCAACGCACAGTGACACTCTTGTGATATATTTGCACAGCCCCAGCACTCACGATTTACTGTCTGCAAGGGATTTGAACTGAGGGATGAAACAATAAGGCCAATTGAACACCTGCAAGACACTCAACTTCAGATTCAAACTAGGGGAAAGACCTGCTCTGAACGCCCAGAGGAACTTGGAGTGATAGGTTGTCTATCGTTTTTAAAAAAGGTAGAACTTCTCACTACTCTACACAGAGTCATAGAACAGAATAGAAACAGGTCTATCAGTACAATTCATACAGAATAGAAACAGGACCAACAGTACAATTAAACAGCAGAGAAACTGGTCCATCGGTAAAATTCATACAGAATAGAAACAGGTCCATCAGTACAATTAAACAGCAGAGAAACTGGTCCATCGGTAAAATTCATACACAATAGAAACAGGTCCATCAGTACAATTCATACAGAATGGAAACAGGACCATCAGTAGTGTTAAAAATACACGTGGGCTAAGATGTTAACTGTCTTGTGCTATCACCAGTGGGATCATCAGTTGATCTGCCACCTGTCTTCAGGAGTTTCGGCTGGCTTATGATCAAGACTCCCTCGAGGTGGGGGGCCAGCAGTGCTAAAGCACCACCTCCCACTGGTGAGCTTAAAAACTTGGCATCTGCCTCTATCAGAGTTGTTGGTCACTTCCATCCAACAGATAGTCTGCTCTTCAGGTGTCTATGCAACTACTGAAGGGTTTGCAAGATATGTATACACTGTCTGACTATCTGCCCCTCTGGACATACTTGGTCCACACCCATGCTGATCCTTTCTCTGCTGCCTCAGCTACAGCCCTGCTGGTTGACTTGATCTCTCTTCTAGTGAAGTCAAGGTCACGCAGCCACTTCTGGAGAGTGAATGCAATAAACCCACGGCAGCCTACTTCAAATGGATAGCATAAGACCTTCCACCCTCTGTCTCTGCACTCTGATCTTAACTCTGCATACTTGGTTAACTTGCGCTCATGGACTTCATCAATGTTGTCTTCCCAGGGGACTGTGAGTTCACCAATAACCACTTCTCTACTGGTGTCAGACCATACCATTATATCTGGACGCAATGTGGTGAAAGCTATTTGCTTCGGGAAACTGCCTTTCCCATCCAGGTCAGCCTTGACACACCAATCATTGGCTGAAGAAAGTATGCTTGATCGTGAGCCTACGCTGTACACCCTTGACTTGGAGCCTTCTTTCACAAATGATATACGATGTTCTGTGCAGCATGGGGCATGAGATAAGTTGTGCTGCAGTACTCTCTGCTCAACCGCTTCTGTTACAACTTTGAGAACGTTGTTATGTCTCCAAGTGTACATGCCGCTGGAAAGATTGACTCTGCATGCACTCAAGATATGTTGAGGTGTTCCCTTCTCGCCACAAGCAGCACACCTGTCTGTCTTATCTTCATACCAGGTGCTGAGGTTGGCAAGTGTTGGGAGCAGATCGTACGCTGCTCTGCATAGAAAAGAAATGCGGAGCGGTTCCATCTGCCACAGAACATTCCAAGATAGATGTCGTTGTTCAACACTTTCCCACCAGGTCTGAGCCCCTTGTTTGGCCAGGCCAGCTGTTTTAGATAACCTCTTCTCCTCTTCTACCTCTCGTATTTCTTGCATTAGAAGCTCACGGCGCTCCTTACCTGTAGATGACCACCACTTGTAGGTTGTCCATCCAAGTCCCTGGCGGCCTAGCTGGATAGCCACAACCGTCTCCTTGTGCTTCAATCTAGACTCTGCCTCATCAGCTGCTACACGGGCTGACCACTTCCTGCCTGATCTCACATCCGGCTGGGTGTTCTTGATGACAGGGTCTTTTGAGTCTCGAAGCATCAAGAATGATCTTACCTTGGCTAACTTGACCTCCTCAACAAGGGATTGCACTGGGATGGTAAGCTTTGTCTGGCTACTGTGGATTGCAACATTGGTGAGGCTGCTCGGTACTCCAAGCCACTTCTTCACATACTTGTTGATCTTCCGTTCCATTGCCTCAACATGGGACATTGCCACTTCATAGACAGTTAGAGGCCACATTATCCATGGCATCAGTCCATACTGTAAGCACCATAACTTCAACTTGCCAGGCAAGCCACACTTGTCAACAGACATCAGACCTCTGCTGATCTGTTCTCCTGTCTCTTGAACCCTCTTGGTGTCTCTCAGCTCCTCTGTGTACCATCGACCGAGGCTCTTAACTGGTTGGTCCTGAATGGATGGAATCTCCTCTCCACAAAGGGTGAAATGAAAGTCAACCAGCTTTCCTCTCCTAAGAACAAGGCTCTCTGACTTCTTAGTCTCGAACTTCATTCTTCCCCAATCCATTAGCTCCTCGAGTCTAGATGGTACATTTTCCACTACCTCCGTGCTAGGACCCAAAAGGGTAAGATCGTCCACAAAAAGGATGGGTGAAATCGCACATCCCATTGGGATTCCAACATCCAAGCTCTGCCACCTAGTTGTAAACTGCTGAGTGGAAAACCTCATCCGGAAATCGTTGTAGTACTGCATAACAAAGTTCCTCACCTTAGCAGGAATCCGTAGGAATTCCATCGCAAACTCAATCAGGACATGGGGAACAGAACCATACATATTCGCCAGATCAAGCCAAACTACAGCCTGATTTCTTCTCAACCTTTTTGACTCCCAGCTGGTATGCCGTATCATACTAGAATGTTCAAGGCATCCTGGGAAGCCTGGTACTCCTGCCTTCTGCACAGATGTATTTACTAATCCATTCTCTATCACAAATGAAGATATTCTTTCTGCCAGAATGCCAAACATAATCTTCCCCTCTACATTCAGGAGTGAAATTGGTCAGAACTGATTCAATGTAGAATTCCCTTCCTTCGGGATGTATACTCCTTCAGCCTCACTCCATAACAAAGGAACAACACCTTGTCTCCACACCACCTTTAACAATCTCCACAAGTATTTCCTCAGCTGCTCGAACTTCTTGAACACCTTATATGGCACTCCATTAGGTCCTGGCACTGAGCCTGACCTTGCCTTTCTGACGAACCGTTCAACTTCTGCCAGTTTGGGTTCTGACATATCGAACTTCACTCCCGGCTTGGTAGGCTTCACAAGCCCTGGAATGTCAAGCAAAGGAGCCTCCTGCTGTTTGTTAGAGTAAGTGCTTGCCAGGTGATCCTTAAGTTCTTGTTGAGAGATGTTATGCTGCCCTCTCTTACTTTGTTCAAACAGTTTCTTTGTGAACTCGTGAGGGTTCTCAAAGAACGATTTTCTTGCCTTCTCTCTCTTCTTTCTCTTTTTACGTTGTGACTCTGCACGACGGAGTGGTGCTAACTTTATTCAGAAATGCTCTCAGAGATCAGCAAGCCCTGGCTTGTCACCCTCACTTGCTACCTTTCACCTCTGTCTCAATGATCTCTCTCTCCTCAACCTACTAATCTCCTTCTGGCGCCTGCTTGGTTGCTGTGTAGGCTTTGCTTTCTTCAACTCAACCAAACCAAACCTGTACTTTCCAACATCGTAAATCATATCGCCCATCACTTCCAACTTTCTCTTTGATGTTCCCCTGAGAGTGTTCTCCAACATCATACTGATATCCTCATCAAACACACGCCAAGCCTTCTCATCTGCCATTGCTGGCCACTTGACCTTCCTCTTCTTCTCTACCTCCTCACCACCGCCATCATGCAAAGGATCTACCTGGGTACTGTGGTCTGAAACCTGACCTGGGTTATCTCTCGTCTGACCTGGAGTATGATGATGCTCTCCAGAGCAAATTGCTGTGGCTTGTGAATCAGTGGTTGAAAAGACCACATCATCTGTGCTTGGTGAAGTAATCTCATCTTCATCCACCGGGATGGAATAGTGCTCCAACTTTGCTTGGTGGATTCGTAAGCCTTTAATGCTGGAAAACGCTCTTCCACACCAACACACTGGACACTCAGAGCCTCTTATCCTAGATCTTGGTTGTAGTCGTTCCCTGTAATTAACTGTATCCGTACAGTTGCCCCTCTACAATTCATACAGCAGAGAAAAAGGTCTATCAGTACAATTCTTACAGAATAGAAACAGGTCAATCGATACAATTCTGACAGCAGTGAGATAGGTCCATCTGTACAATTCATACAGAATAGAAACAGGTCCATATTTGCGGTTTATACAGAATAGAAAGAGTTATATCAGTACAATTTATACAGAATAGAAACAGATCCATCAGTACAGTTCATACAGAATAGAAACATGTCCATCAGTACAATTCATACGGAATAGAAACAGGTCCATCAGAACAACTTTACAGAATAGAAACAGATCCATCTGTATAATTCATACAGAATAGAAACAGTTATATCAGTACAATTCATACAGAATAAAAATGGTTATATCAGTACGATTCATACGGAATAGAAACAGTTATATCAGTACAATTCATACAGAATAGAAATAGTTATATCAGTACAATTCATACAGAATAGAAACAGTTATATCAGTACAATTCATACAGAATAGAAACAGGTCAATCGGTACAATTCATACAGAATAGAAACAGATCCATCAGTACAATTCATACAGAATAGAAACAGGTCAATCAGTACAATTCATACAGCAGACAAACAGGTCCATCTATGCAATTCACACAGAATAGAAACAGGTTGATATACTTTATACTTTATTGTCACCAAACATTTGGTACTAGAACGTACAATCATCACAGCTATATTTGATTCTGCACTTCATACTCCCTGGATTACAAATATTAAATATTAAAAATATTTAAAATAGTTAAAATTAGTAAATATTATAAATTTAAATTATAAATCATAAATAGAAAATAGAAAAATGGAAAGTAAGGTAGTGCAAAAAAACTGAGAGGCAGGTCCGGATATTTGGAGGGTACGGCCCAGATCCGGATCAGGATCCGTTCAGCAGTCTTATCACAGCTGGAACGAAGCTGTTCCCAAATCTGGTTGTACGAGTCTTCAAGCTCCTGAGGCTTCTTCTGGAGGAAAGAGGGACAAGAAGTGTGTTGGCTGGGTGGGTCATGTCCTTGATTATCCTGACAGAACTGCTCCGACAGCATGCGGTGTAAAGTGAGTCCACGAACAGAAGATTGATTTGTGTGATGTGCTGCACCATGTTCACGATCTTCTGCAACTTCTTTTGGTCTTGCACAAGACAACATCCATACCAGATTGTGATGCAACCTAGAAGAATGCTTTCTACGGTGCATCTATAAAAATTAGTGAGGGTTTTAGGGGACAGGCCAAACTTCTTCAGTTTTCTCAGGAAGTAAAGGCGCTGGTGGGCCTTCTTGGCAGTGAACTCTGCTTGGCTGGACCAAGTCAGGTCGTTTGTGATATTGACCCCGAGGAACTTAAAGCTTTTGACCTGTTCCAGCATACAGCAGAGAAACAGGACCAACACTACATTTAAATAGCAGAGAAACAGGTCCATCAGTACAACTCTTACAGCAGACAAACAGGTCTATCTGTACAATTCACACAGAATAGAAACATGTCCATCAGTACAATTCATATAGAATAGAAACAGGTGCATCTGTACAATTCATACAGCAGAGAAACAGGTCCAACACTACAATTAAATAGCCAGGAAACAGGTCCATAAGTACAATTCATACAGCATAGAAACAGGTCCATCAGTATAACTCATACAGAGGAGAAACAGGTCCAGCTGTACTACTCATACAGCAGAGAAACAGGTGCATTAGTACAATTCATGCAGAATAGAAACAGGGGCATCATACAATTCATACAACAGAGAAATAGATCTAGCAGTACAATTCATACAGAATTGCAACAAGTCCATCAGTACAAATCATACGAAATATATAAAGGTCCATCAGTAATTTTCAAACAGAATAGAAACATGTCCATCAGGACAATTCATACAGAATAGAAACAGGTCAATCAGTACAATTCATACAGAATAGAAACAGGTCAATCAGAACAATTCATACAGAATAGAAACAGGTCAATCAGAACAATTCACACAGAATAGAAAGAGGTCCATCAGAACAATTCACACAGCTGAGAAACAGGTCCATCAGTATGAATAAACCTCAGAGAATCAGGTCCATCAGTAGAATTCATACAGAATAGAAACAGTACAATTCATACAGCAAAGAAATAGGTTCATCAGAACAATTCGTACAGGATAGAATCAGGTCTATCAGTAGAATCATGCAGAATAGAACCAGGTTGTGATGTACCCTAGAAGAATGTTTTCTACGGTGCATCTATAAAAATAGTGAGGGTTTTAGGGGACAGGCCAAATTTCTTTAGTTTTCTCAGGAAGTAAAGACACTGGTGGGCCTTCTTGGCAGTGAACTCTGCTTGGTTGGACCAAGTCAGGTCACTTGTGATATTGACCCCAAGGAACTTAAAGCTTTTGACCTGTTCCACTTGCGCACCACCGATGTAAATTGGGTTGTACGGTCCACAAGTCCTTCTGAAGTCAACAACCAATTCCTTCGTCTTGCTGATGTTGAGGGATAGGTTATTGTCTTCGCACCATGCCACCAGGTTCTTAATTTCCTCTCTGTACTCAAACTCATCATTACCCGAGATACGGCCTACAATTGCTGTGTCATCAACAAACTTATATATTGAGTTCGACGGAAACTTGGCTGCACAATCATGGGTGTACAGTGAGTACAGCAGGGGGCTGAGTACACAGCCTTGTGGGGCACCGGTGCTCAGAGTGATTGTAGAGGAGAGCTTGTCCCCTATTTTTACAGCCTGAGTCCCGTCTGTGAGGAAGTTGAAGACCCAGCTGCAGATCTGAGTGCTAAGGCCCAGATCTGGAGCATAGGAATCAATTTATTTGTAATGACGGTATTAAAGGCAGAGCTGTAGTCAATGAAAAGGAGCCTTACATATGCGTCTTTATTCTCCAGGTGTTCTAAGGAGGAATGTAGGGCCAGAGAGATGGCATCTGCCGTTGACCTGTTGCTTCGGTAGGCGAATTGCAAAGCGTCGAGGTTGACCGGTAGGCTGTGGTTGATGTGTGCCATAACCAATCTCTCGAAGCACTTCATAGCAATTGATGTCAGAGCCACAGGTCAATAGTCACTCAGGCATGCCACCTTGCTCTTCTTCAGCACGGGGATTATCGTTGCCTTCTTAAAACACGAGGGGATCTTAGGCTGAAGCAAGGAGCAGTTGAAGATGTCAGCAAACACTCCAGCTAGCACGTTTGCACAGGCCCGGAGAACCCGTCCCGGGACACCATCTGGGCCCGTTGCCTTCCTTGGGTTTATCTTCAGGAAGGCCCTTCTAATGTCCTCCTCGGTGACGATGAATCTCGATGCCACCAGGTCTGGTTCATCCGGAGGGAGCAGGACGCTCCTCTTCTGTTTGAATCTTGCGTAGAATACGTTAAGTTTGTCAGGAAGAGAAGCACCACAGTTATTGATATTCCCAACCTTTTCTTGGCACCCAGTGATCTCATTTAGACCCTGCCATAGTCTACTGGCATCCCTCTGGTTAGCCTGGGCTTCCAACTTGGCTTGATATTGCCTCTTGGTGCCATTAATGGCTTTCCGGAGTTCACACCTGGATTCCGTGTAGCGACTGGTATCCCCGGACCTAAAAACCGCAGCTCTAGCCTTCAAAAGGGACTTGACCTCATAATTCATCCAAGGTTTTCGGTTAGGGAATACCTGGATCATCTTGCGAGACACACAGTCCTCCGTACATTTCCAAATAAAGTCTGTGACAGCTGAGGCATACTCATCGAGGTTAGCTGCCCAGTCCTTGGATACTAACCAGTCCACCGATTCAAAGCAGTCACGGAGGACCTCATCCGTTTCCTCCATCCAACGCGACACTACTTTTGACACCGTGACCTCCCGCTTCAGTTTCTGTTTGTAAGCTGGGAGGAGGAGTACGGCCAGATGGTTCGATTTTCTGAAGTGAGGTCGTGGGACGGAACAGTAGGCATCCTTGACTGCTGTGTAGCAGTGGTCAAGTATATTCGGGCCTCTAATGGGGCAGGAGACATGTTGGTATAACTTTGGCAGCGCCTTTCTGAGGTTGGCCTGGTTAAAGTCCCCGGCTGTAATGAGCAAAGCCTCTGGATACCTGGTCTCAAGTTCACTGATGTTGGCATACAGTATGTTCAGAGCACACTCCACGTCCGCCTGGGGGCGGAATGTAGACTGCTGTCATTATGACCGAGGTGAATTCCCGTGGTAGATAGTAGGGACGACACTTCACTGACAGGTGTTCCAGGTCCGGGCTGCAGGAGCTTGTCAGTGCCACTGTGTCCGAGCACCACGCAGTGTCGATCAGTAGGCAGACACCACCTCCCCTCGTCTTGCCCGAAGACGCCATGCGGTCCATCCAATGGATCAAAAATCCCTCCGGTCGGATGGCACAGTCGGGGGTGGCAGGGGAGAGCCAGGTCTCGGTGAAACAGAATACACAGCAGTTCTGCATCTCCCTGCAGTAGGTGAGTCTCCCTTTAAGATCATCTACCTTGTTCTCTATGGCTTGCACATTAGCTAGTAAGATGGTGGGCATAGGGATCCTGAAGCCCCTCAGCTTCAATCTGTCCAGCAGCCCAGCTCTTTAAATAGTGCATCTTTCCAGGTTTCCATCGATGCAGTGTGTTGTTGTCAGCTCTTTGATGTAGGTGGACGCATCCCGCAGGAATCGATCGGCTGGTCGCATCGTCGGACACTCCGGGTCGGGCCAAGTAACGGGGGAGGCTCCGCTCCCACTTCCAGCTGCCGGGGGCCCAGGCTGTTGATTGGGTCGGGCCCCGAAGCCGACACTTAACCCCGGACGGCCGGGCTCCTGGCTGAAACAAGTCCGTAAGCCGAGTCATGGTTGTGGAAGCCTCCGCTCCAGCCGAGCCTCGGGCTCAATTTCTGAGGTCAGTGGCCGAGGCCTCACTTCTGGCAGCTGTGGATTCATCACTACAATTTATACAGCAGAGAAACAGTTTTTTTACTGCAATTCATACAGAATAGAAACAGGTCCATCAGTACAATTCATACAGAATAGAAACAAGTCCATCTGGACAATTCATACAGCAGAGAAACAGTTCCGTCAAGACAATTCATACAGAATAGAAACATGTCCATCTGGACAATTCATACAGCAGAGAAACATGTCCATCAGTACAATTTATGCTGACTAGAAACAGGTCCATCGGTACAATTCCTACAGCATAGAAACACATCCATCAGTACATTTCAAACAGAATAAAATCAGGTCCATCAGTACAATTCATTCAAAATAGAAACATGTCCATCTGTACAATTAAACTGCAGAGAAACTGGTCCATCAGTTCAATTCATACAGAAGGGAAACAGGTCCATCAGTACAATTAAACAGCAGGGAAACTGGTCCATCAGTACAATTCACACAGAATAGAAACAGGTCCATCAGTACAATTCATACAGAATAGAAACAGATCCATCAGTACAGTTCATACAGCAGAGAAGCAGGTCCATCAGTACAATTAAACAGCAGGGAAACTGGTCCATCAGTACAATTCACACAGCAGAGAAGCAGGTCCATCAGTACAATTCATACAGAATAGAAACAGGTCCATCAGTACAATTAAACAGCAGAGAAACTGGTCCATCGGTAAAATTCATTCAGCAGAGAAACAGGTCCCGCTGTACAATTCATACAGAATAGAAACAGATCCATCAGTACAGTTCATACAGCAGAGAAACAAGACCTAGAGTGCAATTCATACAGAATAGAAACAGGTCCATTGGTACAATTCGTACAGCAGAGAAACAAGTCCATCAGTAGAATTCCTACAGAATGGAAACAGGTCCATCAGTGCAATCATACAGAATAGAAACTGTCATGGTCCGGTCCGTGAAGTCTGTGTTCCATTTCACAGTCCGGTCCGTTTACTCCGGAATCCAGGTCTTCCGGCTGTTCCTTGTTTCATTTGCCCTTTATCATAGGCACCCGATGCTCATCTTGGTGCTGGGAACATAAGTGGCCCTGGGTTCAAGTGTGGTTGCTGGTATGTCTTGTCAGTATCCCGTCCTCGCCTCTGTGGGGTAGGTCAGGCTGTCTTTGCCGTTACCCTGCGGTTGGATCTGTCCCTTCTTGTCCTTGCTTCCATTGGGTAAGCCAGGCCGTTACCCTGAGACTGGAGTGTTCTCTTCCCTTCCTTTCACCTTCCTCCTGAAGCCTTGGACTGAAGACTTGCCTGCAACCTCGCCCGCGTCCTCGCCTGTATCATTGTCAAGTTCTACCGCCGGAGCAATACTGGAGCCTTGCTGTGTCTAGATAAGGAACTGTCTTTTGTTGTTTGGAACTGTCTCTGTGTCCATCATTAGAATTCATACAGAAGAGAATCAGGTCTATCAGTACCATTCATACAACAGAGAAACATGTCTAACAGTACAATTCATACAGAATAGAAACTGGTCCATCAGTACAATTCATTCAAAATAGAAACATGTCCATCAGTACAATTCATACAGAAGGGAAACGGGTCCATCAGTACAATTCATACAGAATAGAAACAGGTCCATCAGTACAATTAAACAGCAGAGAAACAGGTACATCAGTACAGTTCATACAGAATAGAAACAGTTCCATCAGACAATTCATACAGCAGAGAAACAGGTACATCAGTACAGTTCATACAGAATAGAAACAGTTCCATCAGACAATTCATACAGCAGAGAAACAGGTCCATCAGTACAGTTCATACAGAATAGAAACAGTTATATCAGTACTATTCATACAGCAGAGAAACAGGTCCATCGGTACAATTCATACAGAATAGAAACAGGTCCATCAGTACAATTAAACAGCAGAGAAACAGGTCTATCTGCACAATTCATACAGAATAGAAACAGTTCCATCAGACAATTCATACAGCAGAGAAACAGGTCCATCAGTACAGTTCATACAGAATAGAAACAGTTATATCAGTACTATTCATACAGCAGAGAAACAGGTCCATCGGTACAATTCATACAGAATAGAAACAGGTCCATCAGTACAATTCATACAGAATAGAAACAGGTCCATCAGTACAATTCATACAGAATAGAAACAGTTATATCAGTACTATTCATACAGCAGAGAAACAGGTCCATCGGTACAATTCATACAGAATAGAAACAGGTCCATCAGACAATTCATACAGCAGAGAAACAGGTCCATCAGTACAATTCATACAGAAGGGAAACGGGTCCATCAGTACAATTCATACAGAATCGAAACAGGTCCATGAGTACAATTCATACAGAATAGAAACAGGTCCATCAGTACAATTAAACAGCAGAGAAACAGGTACATCAGTACAGTTCATACAGAATAGAAACAGTTCCATCAGACAATTCATACAGCAGAGAAACAGGTCCATCAGTACAATTCATACAGAATAGAAACAGGTCCATCAGTGCAATTCATACAGCAGAGAAACAGGTCCATCAGTACAATTCATACAGAATAGAAACAGGTCCATCAGTACAATTAAACAGCAGAGAAACAGGTCCATCAGTACAATTCATACAGAATAGAAACAGGTCCATCAGTGCAATTCATGCAGCAGAGAAACAAGTCCAGCATTATAAGGCATCGAAGATGATATTGTTGTCAAATTATTAAGCTGCCTAGTTGGTGTATTATTGCGACATGTACTGAGATACACTGAATAACTTGTAATTTCTTTTGTTCATGGAGATTGATTCATTGCAACAGTGCTTTGAGATAGTTTAAGGTAAACCTGAAAAGTACAGTATAAGGTATTACATTTGTAGAGGAAGGGGACGGCTGGTAGTCAATGAGGTGCAAGATCGCAACAAGGTATTTTGTATAGTCAAGAGTGCATCTTATCACACTTGGATCTGTTGACATTTTATAACAGTAGGGTAGAAACTGACAATGTGCTTGGTGCTGTATGCTTCCAGGCTTTTGCACTTTCTGCCTGATGGGAGTGGGGAAAAGAGACAAATTCCGGTGTGAGTTGGGTGTTTGATTATACAGGCTGATTTCTTGAGGCTGCGAGCATCATAGTCAGTGTCCGTGGAGTGGAGGGTGGCTTCCGTGATGTACTGGACTGTGTCCACAATTCTCTCCAGTTCATTAGAGTCATGGGTAGAGCAGTTGCCAATTCAAGCTGTGTTGCTCCCAGAAATGGGTGCTTTCTATGGTGTTTCGATACAAGTTAGTGTAGGTGCAAGGGCACATATTAAATTTCTTTTGCTTACTGGGGGAGCAGAGACGTGAATGTTGTTGGAAATCAGGTTTGCTTGTTCAGTGAGTGTGGACGGAAGATACTAACTAACAGTAAGTAGGTTAACTATTTATTTACTGGATGAAAGATACATTAAGTATTCAATAAACCCTTCAAGCTAAACTCAGTTACAGGTACTTATCTAAACTGAGTGCCCAAAGTGGCAGGACAAAACAGACAGTAAACATATACACAGTGGCAAATAGAGGAGTGGAGTCATCGGGATGCTGTCGTGATGTTTTTTTTATCAGCCTTTCTTTATTTTTTAGCAGGCTTTCTTATTTTTATGAGGCTGAGTTGCTAGCTCGACGCTCAACCCAGCACGGATGGAAAGTGTGCAAGGGAGTCAGTTGGATTCGAACTCGGGAGCCTTTGCTCCGAAGTCTGGCGCTGATGCCACTACGCCGCCAGCCAGCAATACCTGTGTGTTTCTGTTGGCATCTTAAAGTGCAGCTTAAGAACTCTGGAAACAGAAGCAAGGGTAGACTGCTCAACTGTGCTTTTACTCAGCATCACTCTACATCATTGATACAGGGTCCCTGCACCCCTCAGTCTCTAAAAATACATTTCAAAGATCCACCACCATCAAGTGAAAGAAACATCTGCTCTCAGAGCCTGAATAGGACTCCCCTTACTCTGATATTGTGACCCCTGGTTCCAGATATTGCAGACTTCAAGTTTGCAAAGTTTGTGCTATGCAAAGTCAAATTTATTGTCAATTGCACAAGTGTATATATATATTTTTTACAGTTATAAATATCTTGATCAAGGGAGCAAGTATTACTCCATTCTCTGGGAGTTAGTGATGTTGTGTAATTAAGATTTTGATCTTTAAATTTACATTGACTTTGATTATGATTTTGACTTTGACTTTTATATCTTTGTCTAAGAGACACAAGACTGTTCAGATAAAAGGAGCATGTGGATACATGGAGTTTATGGATATAGGGGACACATGGATACAGACAACATGTAGATACAGGCAACATGTACAGTCCATATAGTGAACACCTGTATTCCCTATATGGGTGTAGGAAACACATATATACTGGGAACTATCGTAGAGAAGGGAACAAACAGCCACCAATGCATCAGGAGATACATACAATGGATGGAAGCCTTGACCCTCAGGAACAATTCAATAATCCTGCTTCCTTTCTGTGTCGCCTGACAATTTAGTTAACAGATAATATTACCCATTTTCTGTTGAGATTGGCGTTTTACCAAGAGCAACATCATCTGATCAGAAGCTATAAATTATAGGTAACAATTTTATTTAGACACTGGACCTGTCCCAGCAGATAGCAGGTGCCACAATTGTAAATCATTTCCTGTCATGCAATGTTTCGATTTTGAAGGTAGTGTAAGGCAGGTGCACTCAACCCATTATATTGCATTAATCAAAGTTGCTGGTGAACGCAGCAGGCCAGGCAGCATCTGTAGGAAGAGGTACAGTCGATGTTTCAGGCCGAGACCCTTCGTCAGGACTAACTGAAGGAAGAGTGAGTAAGGGATTTGAAAGTTGGAGGGGGAGGGGGAGATCCAAAATGATAGGAGAAGACAGGAGGGGGAGGGATGGAGCCAAGAGCTGGACAGGTGATTGGCAAAAGGGATACGAGAGGATCATGGGACAGGAGGTCCGGGAAGAAAGACAAGGGGGGGGGGACCCAACATTCCGCAGGGATCGCTCCCTACACAACTCCCTTGTCCATTCGTCCCCCCCATCCCTCCCCACTGATCTCCCTCCTGGCACTTATCCGCGTAAGCGGAACAAGTGCTACACATGCCCTTACACTTCCTCCCTTACCACCATTCAGGGCCCCAAACAGTCCTTCCAGGTGAGGCGACACTTCACCTGTGAGTCGACTGAGGTGATATACTGCGTCCGGTGCTCCCGATGTGGCCTTTTATATATTGGCGAGACCCGACACAGACTGGGAGACCGCTTTGCTGAACATCTACGCTCTGTCCGCCAGAGAAAGCAGGATCTCCCAGTGGCCACACATTTTAATTCCACATCCCATTCCCATTCTGACATGTCTATCCACGGCCTCCTCTACTGTAAAGATGAAGCCACACTCAGGTTGGAGGAACAACACCTTATATTCCGTCTGGGTAGCCTCCAACCTGATGGCATGAGCATCGACTTCTCTAACTTCCGCTAAGGCCCCACCTCCCCCTCGTACCCCATCTGTTACTCATTTTTATACACACATTCTTTCTCTCACTCTCCTTTTTCTCCCTCTGTCCCTCTGAATATACCTCTTGCCCATCCTCTGGGTTCCCCCCCCCCCTGTCTTTCTTCCCGGACCTCCTGTCCCATGATCCTCTCGTATCCCCTTTTGCCAATCACCTGTCCAGCTCTTGGCTCTATCCCTCCCCCTCCTGTCTTCTCCTATCATTTTGGATCTCCCCCTCCCCCTCCAACTTTCAAATCCCTTACTCACTCTTCCTTCAGTTAGTCCTGACGAAGGGTCTCGGCCTGAAACGTCGACTGTACCTCTTCCTACAGATGCTGCCTGGCCTGCTGCGTTCACCAGCAACTTTGATGTGTGTTGCTTGAATTTCCAGCATCTGCAGAATTCCTGTTATATTGCATTAATTATACATTGGTTACCAACGTTAAAAAGAAATCAGATTATCATCCAGATTTAGTGCTTTATGGAAAACTAACAACAATTAGAAGGTGCACAAGAAAGATCAAAGTTGTAAATGGGCAAAATGGACACAAAATCTAATTATTTAACATTTCGGAAGCTTTTCCCCATGGAGTTGTATTCTGAATGGCCCTGTCCTATTACAGTGAATCTATAAAAGGGTCCATAAATTTTGTGAACAGCTATCATTAACTATCACCATTATCATTACAGAGTTCATTGAAGAAATCCTTAAATCCAAAATTGTTATGATGGCTGTGGGAATTTATTAATCACCAGGTTTCAAAACCTGGGCCTGTGTACGTCCTCTGCAGCTTGATCCTCAGCTTCTTTATTGAGAGACCACAGGCACTTCAGATCAGTAATAACGACACCTCCTCGCTGACCCAGATGCGCCTCAAGGATGCATGCGTAGCCCACTGCTCTTGTCTCTCAATACTCATGACTCTGTGGCTAAGCAAAGCTCAGATGCAATATACAGTGGCATGCAAAAGTTAGGTCACCCCTGGTCAAAATTTCTGTTACTGTGATTAGCTAAGTGAGTAAAAGATGAACTGATTTCCAAAAGGCATGAAGTTAAAGGTGACATATTTCTTCAATATTTTAAGTAAGAAAACTTTTTTATTTCCATCTTTTACAGTTTCAAAGTAACAAAAAAGGAAAAGGGCCTGAAGCAAAGGTTTGGGCACCCTGCGTGGCAATACTTAGTAACACCCCCTTTGGCAAGTATCACAGCTTGTAAACGCTTTTTGTAGCCAGCTAAGAGTCCTTCAATTCTTGTTTGGGGGATTTTCACCCATTCTTCCTTGCAAAAGACTTCTAGTTCTGTGAGATTCTTGGGCCGTCTTGTATGCACTGCCCTTTTGAGGTCTATCCACAGATTCTCGATGATGTTTACGTCAGGGGACTGTGAGGGCCATGGCAAAACCTTCAGCTTGCGCCTCTAGAGGTAGTGGATTTTGAGGTGTGTTTAGGATCATTATCCTGTTGTAGAAGCCATCCTCTTTTCATCTATCATGAAGGCCAAGGGAGCATTGGATGCAGGTGTCATCTTGGCCAGAAGTCTTTTGGCTTCAGGTAGTGGTGATGTCTGTGTGAACTATCTCCTTGAGTAAATTACCAATGGAATTATTCTAACTTCTATTCGCAAAACAAAAGCAAGCTTTCATAGGACTTTTGTTGGACAGACATTATCTGTGGAGGCAATGTTTCCAGTCAAGACCCTATATCAGGATTGAGAATGTATTGTAAGTGGAATATAGCCAGTATAATACTTCTGCATATTCCTTGTATCTTTGAGTCTATGAACATATTGATCATCAGAGAAGTTTTAAGAAACAGTCAATGTTTTGGGCCGAGACCCTTCAGCAGGATGGAGTGAAAAAAGCTGAGGAGTAGATTTGAAAGGTGGGGGAGGGGAGAGAGAAAGGCCAGGAGATAGGTGAAACGCGGAGGAGGAGGGATGAATTAAAGAGCTGAGAAGTTGATTGGTGAAAGAGACAGAAGGCCATGGAAGAAAGAAAAAGGTGGAGGAGCAACAGAGGGAGGTGATGGGATGGCAAGAAGATAAGGTGAGAGAGGGAACAGGGGATGGGAAGTGGTGAAGGGGGGTGAGGGGTGGAGGTATTACTGGAAGTTTGAGAAATCAACGTTAATGACCTCAGATTAGCCTATGATGTCCGTGCCAATCATGATGCCAAATTAAACTAATCCCTTCTTCCTGCACATGATTTATTTCTGTCCTTCCCTGAATATCCATGTGTCTATCAAAAAGCTTTTTAAATGCTAATATCATATCAGCTTCTATCACGACACCCAGGGAAGGAATCTTGAAGCCTTACAAGGTGAATGCATAATGTGGTGATAAAATGTGAGTACCTCAGACACTGGAAGAGCACAGAGAGTTCTGAGGCTCGAGCAGATGAAAGAAGAAGGGGCAGGTAATGTTAAAGCTGGTTTTCACCGGAGATGAATTTCAACCCCAGATCTCCATGAACTCAGCATCATCGTGCAGATCACAATGCAAATGATAACTGCACCAAAACAGCAAAGCTCCAATCTGTAAGTGCTGGGAAATCCCTATGGTGAGTCTCCAACTCCTCCCTTCAAACCAGCAGATAAAATAATCCTTCAACTCTCCCTTTGATGTGAGCTCTTCTATCCCTCAGATGTGCTTTTCTTTGTCTTGTGACCACAAACATGAAAGTCGCTCCTCCTAACAGATCACCACTAACACCTGTCATTTTTAACTCACGGACATACAGCGTGGAAACCTACCCTTTATCTCACCATTTCAGGCTGACCTTCAAGTACCAATTTATGCTTATCCAATTATGTTCTCTCCATATGTCCATCAGCTCCCTACAGATTCTGCCAGTCACCCACACACTAGGAGTAAATTTAGAACAGCCAATTAACCTCACAACAAGCATAGGAGCACCCAAGGAGACTATGCACACTGCATACAGACAACATTAGAGCTCAGGATCAAACCCAGGTCACTGGAGATGTGAGTCTGTAGCTCTGCCAGCTGGACCACTTACATCTATTTAGTATTTCCAAAGGATAATCTGCAAGAATTCAGGTTGAGCTTTATGAAAAGGTCATAGTCGATGGTATATTTGAAGAGATTGTATATTGTAACATTGTTAATATTGATCGTCTTTTATACTACAGTGCTTTCACAATTAATACTGTAATTTAATAAGCTGATCATTCAATCAGCTTTATTGAACCAGTACAGTTCCAGTTAAATGCGTAATACATCACTTAAAGGTTGAGGAAAAGAATAATTATCAAGGTACAAAGAATTCACAATAAACACGATATTCTGGAATGCCAACTAGTGAGATGAGCTTTTGTGCAATTCATAATTCTCATTCATTTATGTGCAAACCATGAATCTACTCAAGCAATTCAGAGACATTGGCCAATAAAATCTCTGGGTTAATTTGTTATTGTCCAGTTTAACTGCTAGATCTTTCACTCATGTCACTAGATCATAAATTCAAATTCTACTCGAGAAATTTGAGCATAAAACCATGCCAACACACCAGTGTAGAGCTGCACTTTTAGAGGAAACCTCTTGGTTTAGAAATTAAACAGATGCTCCGTCTGCTCTCAAGTAATATGATGAACAAAACATAATACCCAAAGTATTTATCGATTGGTTAGAGACGAAGCATAGATGTTCAAAGGGATCTGCGACACCTGCACAGAAGATGGCGCCAGTAACTGGCGACTCAGCAGTGCTCTCCCGAGCAAACTGCCCCTCTACACTATCCTATACCCGAGAAACCCTCCTTAACCTCCAATCTGCTACATCTAGCAAGATCAACAACACCCTGGCAAAGCTACTGACCCAGCTGGAGATCACCGCGCCAGAACTGCTTCTTAAACTCCGGACCGCACCTGGACCCGATCAGTGAGGCCCACCACGTTCCCGGAGACCCGCGGTCTGCTACCGTGCCGGAGCACTTGGAGATGCAGCCCATTCCGACCAGCACCTCTCCAGAGCAGAGGACCACACAGAAGTGACGTCGGAGACCTCAAGGTGCCCCAGACGCTTCCCCGGAGCGACCACCGTAAAGCTAGCTCCATTGGTGGACATCCACAGCTGCCGGAAGTGGGGCCTCCGCCGCCAACCTCAGAAATCGAGCCCAAGGCTCGGCTGGAGTGGAGGCCTCCTCCACCGTGACTCAGCTTACGGACTTGTTTCAGCCAGGAGCCCGGCCCTCCGGGATTAAATGTCGGCTTCGGGGCCTGACCCAATCGACAGCCTGGGCCCCCGGCAGCTGGAAGTGGTAGTGAAGCCTCCCCCGTTATTCGACCCGACCCGGAGTGTCCGACGATGCGACCAGCCGATCGATTCCTGCGGGACGCGTCCACCTACATCAAAGAGTGACAACAACACACTGCATCGATGGAAACCTGGAAAGATGCACTATTTACCGAGGAAGCGTGGGAAAAGAGCTGGGCTACTGGTCAGATTGAAGCTGAGGGGCTTCAGGGTCCCTATGCCCACCATCCTACTAGCTAATGTGCAAGCCATAGAGAACAAGGTGGATGATCTTAAAGGGAGATTCACCTACTGCAGGGAGATGCAGAACTGCTGTGTATTCTGTTTCACCGAGACCTGGCTCTCCCCTGCCACCCCCGACTGTGCCATCCGACCGGAGGGATTTTCGATCCATCAGATGGACCGCACGGCGTCTTCGGGCAAGACGAGGGGAGGTGGTGTCTGCCTACTGATCAACACTGCGTGGTGCTCGGACACAGTGGCACTGACAAGCTCCTGCAGCCCGGACCTGGAACGCCTGTCAGTGAAGTGTTGTCCCTACTATCTACCGCAGGAATTCACCTTGGTCATACTGACAGCGGTCTACATTCCCCCCCACCAGGAGGACGTGAAGTGTGCTCTGAACATACTGTATGCCAACATCAGTGAACTTGAGACCAGGTATCTGGAGGCTTTGCTCTTTTCAGCCGGGTACTTTAACCAGGCCAACCTCAGAAAGGTGCTGCCAAAATTATACCAACATGTCTCCTGCCCCACTAGAGGCCCGAATATACTTGACCACTACTACACAGCAGTCAAGGATGCCTACCGTTCCATTCCACGACCTCACTTCAGAAAATCGGACCATCAGGCCGTACTCCTCCTCCCGGTTTACAAGCAGAAACTGAAGCGGGAGGTCACGGTGTCAAAAGTAGTGTCGCGTTGGACGGAGGAAACGGATGAGGTCCTCCGTGACTGCTTTGAATTGGTGGACTGGTTAGTATTCAAAGACTCGGCAGCTAACCTTGATGAGTATGCCTCAGCTGTCACAGACTTTATTTGGAAATGCACGGAGGACTGTGTGTCTCGCAAGATGATCCGAGTATTCCCTAACCGGAAACCCTGGATGAATTATGAGGTCAACTCCTTTTGAAGGCTAGAACTGTGGTTTTTAGGTCCGGGGATACCAGTCGCTACACGGAATCCAGGCGTGAACTCCGGAAAGCCATTAAGGGCGCCAAGAGGCAATATCGAGCCAAGTTGGAAGCCCAGGCTAACCAGTGGGATGCCGGTAGACTATGGCAGGGTCTAAATGAGATCACTGGGTGCAAAGAAAAGGCTGGGAATATCAATAACTGTGGCACTTCTCTTCCTGATGAACTTAACGTATTCTACGCAAGATTCGAACAGAAGAGGAGCGTCCTGCTCCCTCCGGATGAACTGGACCTGGTGGCATCGAGATTCATCGTCACCGAGGAGGACGTTAGAAGGGCCTTCCTGAAGATAAATCCAAGGAAGGCGACGGGCCCAGATGGCGTCCCGGGATGGGTTCTCCGAGCCTGTGCAAGGGAGCTAGCTGGAGTGTTTGCTGACATCTTCAACTGCTTCTTGCTTCAGTCTAAGATCCCCTCATGTTTTAAGAAGGCAACGATAATTCCAGTGCCAAAGAAGAGCAAGGTGGCATGCCTGAATGACTATCGACTTGTGGCTCTGACATCAATTGCAAGAAGTGCTTCGAGCGATTGGTTACGGCACACATCAACCACAGTCTACCGGTCAACCTCGACGCTTTGCAGTTCGCCTACCGGAGCAACAGGTCAACGGCAGATGCCATCTCTCTGGCCCTACATTCCTCCTTAGAACATCTGGAGAATAAAGACGCATACGTAATGTTCCTTTACATTGACTACAGCTCTGCCTTTAATACCATCATGCCAAATAATCTGATTCCTAAGCTCCGGAACCTGGGCTTTAGCACCCAGATCTGCAGCTGGATCTTCATTTCCTCACAGACGGGACCCAGGCTGTAAAAATAGGGGACAAGCTCTCCTCTACAATCACTCTGAGCACCGGTGCCCCACAAGGCTGTGTACTCAGCCCCCTGCTGTACTCACTGTACACCCATGATTGTGTAGCCAAGTTTCCATCAAACTCAATATGTAAGTTTGCTGATGACACAACAATTGTAGGCCGTATCTCGGGTAATGATGAGTTTGAGTACAGAGAGGAAATTAAGGACCTGGTGGCATGGTGCGAAGACAATAACCTATCCCTCAACGTCAGCAAGACGAAGGAATTGGTTGTTGACTTCAGAAGGAGTAGCGGACCGCACAACCCAATTTACATCAGTGGTGCACAAGTGGAACAGGTTAAAAGCTTTAAGTTCCTCGGGGTCAATATCACAAATGACCTGACTTGGTCCAACCAAGCAGAGTCCACTGCCAAGAAGGCCCACCAGTGCCTTTACTTCCTGAGAAAACTAAAGAAGTTTGGCCTGTCCCCTAAAACCCTCACTAATTTTTATAGGTGCACCGTAGAAAGCATTCTTCTAGGGTGCACCGCAACCTGGTATGGAAGTTGTCCTGTCCAAGACCAGAAGAAGCTGCAGAAGATCGTGAACACGGCGCAGCACATCACACAAACCTATTTTCTGTCCTTGGACTCACTTTACACCGCACGCTGTTGGAGCAGTGCTGCCAGGATAATCAAGGACACGACCCACCCAGCCAACACACTTTTCGTCCCTCTTCCCTCTGGGAA